>NC_134834.1:102237758-102314972 GCF_004210375.1 Tachypleus tridentatus
TTACCATACATTAAATGGGTGTATATTATTCCTATGTATAAATAAATAATTAAATTTCAGTTAATTTTTAAGACATAGAACAAGACAAAAAATGTGTAGAAAACAATATCTACTTTTTATGATGTTGATGTTTCTTTGTGCATGTTCATTATGTTCACTAAGCCTAGTCAAATTTTGCATGTGGAAGATGTTACAAAAAATAATTTTTGTATGTTTTATGTATGTATTTTGAATTAACAAACAATTATGAGTTATTAAACCAATACTGTAATTCATCAGGCTTCCTAATTAGGCTATATTTAGGACTAAAAAAACCTCATTCCCAATTAGAATATCACTTTGATCATCTCTCTTCAAACTCTTTAATGATTATTTTAATAATGAAAATTTCAGAAAGACTGACAGGATAATTTACTTACTTTGACAGGTGCTTTTGATTTTTATAAATATATAATTAAGAGAAGCAGGCATAAACAAACAGGTATTTTCAAATGTTATAGGGTTTTTAATATCATATTTCAGCAAATAAAAATGTTAGGAAGTTTTTATTTTGTGTTCTAGATTGTTAGTATTGGTAATTTGAGTTTTTAATTCAGTAGACTTTAAATGTTAGGACACCCACAAGACAGTCTGAGCAAAAGTAGGAGATGATGCACCATGTACCACCAAAAATATTAGATATTCAATAGTTTGCTCTTTATATTTACTGTTGAACTCCAGAATTAATGTATAATATTAAAATTTGAACTGAAAACTACAGTTTGATTCCAAATTTATTCATAAAATAATAATTTAATAAAATGTTTAATGTATGTACACAAGAAATGATGATGATGGAAATGATGAAATGATGGAAAAGGTTAATCCAGTGACATTATATTGACTGTTTAATTCAGTGGTATTATAATGAACATTCAATGCAATGGTATTATACTGATCACTTAATCCAGTGGTATTAAAATGACCACTTCTGATTTTTCATTCAGTAAAACTTAGTAAATCACAAACTAAATTGTGTTGGGGCAAAGTAATCAGTTGGATTCTGTGTTTCAAATTACTTCTAAGGGTTTGTGATGAGAAAAGGAACAGCTTCTAAATTAATGACTTCAACAAAATGAAGAAACCATATCATCATAATATAGTGAGATTTTTGAAGCCATATCATCATGATGCTATTATATTACTCAAAGCCATATTGTGGTGAGTTTGTTATATTATTTGAAGGCCTGTGGTTGTGACACCTTGAAATAGTTAGATTATTTAAAAATACAATAAAAAAGGTGCCTCTGTCATAATAACTATAGGTTTAAGAATTTACAACCCATTTAAAAAAATAAAAGTAGAAGACCACTCACATTTTAACTGCCCAAATTTATGGATCAAGTTCTTTACCACACCTACATTAATGGACATACGCATCCAGTTCTATTAACACACAATTCAGTACACTAGAAATTTTTAGTGGATAAAATTAGTAAAAAAATACCATAACTCTGTACTTCTTTCTAGCAGAAAATACAATTAGTGCCTGATATAGTCATGGAAATGTAAACATTGTTCTACACTGTTGTTGTGATATCCCTCAATTTTAATTCTTTCTTCACTATAAAACTTTTTTGGCTTGTTTATTGTCATCACTGCATATATATCCTGTGTCCTGTATGTAGGCTTTTGTCCTAATGCCTTCAAACTGTAAATATAGGTGTTCCTTACGTAAAGTGGGAATTTATGTTCATTAATAATTTTTGCTATAAATATAATATTTCTGAACTGTGTTCAATGTATTCTAGCTATGATTATAGCTTGGCAGCCAAAAACATTGTAGATCTTTAGCTATTGACATGGACTATTTCTAAATGTCTGAAAGATGTTTTTATAAAGAAGTTCCAACTATTAGTTTAGAATGAGAAAGTTGCATGTTTTCAGTTGTTTATTTCACATTTGACTGCAGGTTACAACCATCTTTACAGCGTAGATTCTTGCTACCAGTTGTGTAATGACTTAGGATGTTGATGTTGCTACTGTGATCATGTGTTTGAGGATATTGGCTGCTCTGATGACCACCCATTTTTTCTGACTACTGTGAAACAGTAGTTATCTTTCTTATAAAATAACTCCATGTAACACTGTTGAAAACTGTGTCAAAAATAAATCTCTATGCTGTTTACTAAGCTCATACTTTGTTAATTTCTTCAAGTGGATTCCATATACTAGTGACTTTTGTATGCCACATGACCAATGGATCTTGTAATATCTTGGATTGAGTTCCTGCAGCACAAAGTCCTGTCCAGTTGAATCTGGGTGGATTATGTCCTGCTGATGTACCAGAGTGTTACCGTGTCTCAAACTCATTTGCTTCAACAGCCTCATTTTATATCATCTTTCTCTCATGCCATCTTCCCTACTCACTGGGATGTTAACTTATTCCCATTAAATAGTGTTTATGGTACCCATTCCATGTATGTGTTCATTTTATATGGAAAGAGTGATCTTAGTCAGTTTAGTTTTTGCTCACAAGCTCAAAGTATATGCTCCATCAGGCTGAGAACTCCTAACATTAATGTTTATTGAATGTTAAACCTGCAGTTAGTTAGGACCTCTAATGCTTGTTGTGACAGTGGCAGACCTTAGGAGTGTGAGATTGGTATGCAATGGCCATTAACTTTTGTACCCCATAAAACTATTTGGATATAGATTTAAAAGACCTAAGTCACATGGCTCATTTAATGAAAAAAATAAAATGTCCATACTAAACATTAGTTATACATCATATAATGCCATATGGATTAAACTGTCCCCTGGTACACCATTATTAGTTTCTTACTGTCATGACCTTTCAAACTGGGCACCCATGTTTACATCTATAATAATTTCAGAAGTCTCCACCACTGGTTAGTAATTTTTTTAATACAAGCTTTATCAGAACTTTAAAAGTTAATATTGGTGAGTTTTGAAATATGTGCTACAATAAGATTATCATTGAGTGTGTTTTATTGTATGATCTGTCAGATATCCTTAGCTCTTTCTGTGAGTTACCCAAGGCTACTCAGAGCTCTCTATATGTCATGAAAAATTTGGGCAAGCCATTCCTCATATATTTTTAATTATTTGCCCAAACTTGTATGGTATTGTGTATTACAGTCACTGCTCGTTAGCTGGAATTGAAAATGCTATTTGTGGTGACCTCTATCAGAAACATGGGAGAAAAGCGTTTTTATTCCTTATTGTAGTTTTATTAAAATAATACATGTCTCATATAAATCCAGATACATGACATTTAATTGTAAAGTATGATTTGTACAGAAATATAATAACAGATCATAAAATAACTTTTGTTTCAATAATATATAAGTTATAGACTGTCAAAAAGTGAAATATAAAACTGACTTTTTTAAAGCCTTTTGCAAACACAGCCTCACATAAAAGAGTTTAATAAAGTATTGGCATCTAACTTTGTGGTCTTCAGGATCAGTGATACTTAGATAGATTTTATGTGCCCTAATTTTAACTAAAGACAACAGCACAGACTGAAGAGTGACTGGCACACCTTTTTATTTCTAAGTGGATCAGTACATTGAGCTTGCCTTACCTCACCTGATTGGGAATGATACTTGTTATTTGCTGGAGATCCAAGTTTGAATCTTTATAAAAACCACAAAATTTTCTCAACACTTTCATCTGTAGATGCATTATAAGTGTGACAGTCAATCTCTTAGCATGGATGGTAGGGTTATACCTTTTTGTGTTCAGTTGTTCAGAACTAGTGACTGTAACATATAACCTAATAGCTATGCTATTTTATAATGCATGTATTTTTTATTGTGCTTTTTTATTACATTTTTTTAAGAATTCTCAGCTATTTTGTCATATTTACAATTCTTACATTAAGGATATAATGCAGCATTGGTTAACAGATGGAAACCTTTTTTTGCTATGGTCATTATTAATTGTTTTTGTTTCAGGTTTTGGAGGAAGTTGTTTTCAGAAAGATGTTCTTAACCTTGTGTATTTGTGTGAGTGTTTGAATCTTCCTGAGGTGGCCAATTACTGGTACCAGGTAATGTGGATCGAAGTACTTTCAACTCCAGTTGTTTATTGTCATAAAATAATTAGTGCAGTTTTGTGGATGCAGAATAGTCTTTAAGGTTTAAAGTGTTTTGTTACCTTTCCCCAATGTATTGGTACTTTGTTGTAAGGTTATATATACACACACACACATTTAATATATGCTGTTTGATCAACACCCAAAACACATAAAAATGCTTATTGAATTCATTCTTTAAAGTACTACAGAGACAATGTTATTGAACTATAAGAAGAGAAAATGTATATGATACAGCTTGTCCTAAATGGTGTTTTAGTTTTAACACCAGTAGACTTTTTTGTTATTATTAAGAGCTTTTGATTAAAACAATAAAAATCAAAATTTTGTAATCTAACTTGCATTCGTGATTCGTTTACAAATGTGATGGAAATATAATATATTAGAAAGTTTAAAAACTGTAGTGATTAGAGTGTTCTTTTGGTATTTTTGCTATTCACAATGTTCAGTAGAATGTACTGTGTAATTTGGGCACTTTTACTGTTAATATTTCATACGATTTATTAGAGTGTACTGTGTTATCATAAATATTATTACATTACAAGTTACAGCTTTTAGTATAAAGCAGATTTGGTTTTAGTACAAGGTACAAAGTTTCAATCACTGCTACATTCATATGACAAAGCTGGGCATTAGGCACAAAGAACACCACATAATATTAGAAGAACAAAACTCAATTGCTGCTGTAGCATGAATCAGTATTTTTTTTGGATTGACTAACTAATTTAAATAGTTTTATTACTAGTTATAACTCTGTAAAATTAAACTTTTTTCCATGTTTTAATGTTAAATACTTTTCTAAAACTATATTTTTTAACATTTTATGCATAGAAGTATTTCATAAAGCAATTTTGTTTACTTATTTTAAACATAAAATTATCTTTTGTGAAACTAAACTTTTCACATGTTACAATGTTTTATATTAATAATAAACACCATTTGTATAGAAAGATATTTGGATGATATTTTAGTAGATGCAGTCCATTAATAGCACTTTTCAAGTAAAATTATACTTGTGTTACTTGTTTTGGGCATAAAAGTATTTTTGTATTGTTTCCTGTTAGTTTTATCATTTGTTGAGTTATTTCAAGTTATTTAGTGAAAATAAGGACATGTCAAGTCCATGTAATAATAGCAGATTTCTTTCTCAACATTTGCCACAGGCTGTTATCACTTGTACAGAATTGTAGACCTAAATTCAGAAATAATATTTCACTTTCAACAGAAATCTATTCATTAATTGTGTTATGACTGACATACACATAAATGTACTTGTATAATTTCATGTTTAACTGTTTGATTAACTGAATCTGAATATTAGCTAACATTAATTTGAATAGTTCTTTAACTTCTCAACTAGTGAATGAACTGCAAACTAACATAGTCAGTGCTTCACTGATTTTCATATTCATAGTATATTCATTTAAAAAGCTGCTTAATCAGTAATGTTCACAAACATTCTAGACATTTTAGGACTTCTATTTCTAAAGCTAGCATAAACATATTGTTAATAGCTGTTTCTAGCAAACAACTAAATTAAGACATTTAAGCATTGTAAAACTAAAATTTGTATATCTTGGGAATAATACTAGTTTGTTCTTATTTAAAGAACTATTTCACATCAATTGATTTCAGTTTTGTGTCTGTAAACAGGTTATTGAAATGAACCAGTTTCAGAGGACTCGATTTGTTGAAGGATTACTGAAAAACTATTCAATACTGTTACAGATAAAAAAATAACAATCTTTGGATTTGCATTCAAGAAGAATACTGCTGACACAAGGTATATCAGTACAAGACTTTTCTGTAGTGTTGAGCTTCACTTCTAAGTTAATGGAATAAAACATTTTCTCTGTTATAACTTGAATAAAATTCAAGGACAGTAAAGGAACTGTTAGTCCATCTCTGCCATGCCATCTATTAATCTAAACTAAATGTTTAAAAAAGTCACATCTAACCATTATCGTTCAAATGTTTATGAAGCCTTCATTTAAAATCTCTTAAATAACTGCATTTACCTCATCTGAAAGTTGTCTGTTCCAAAGACAAACCACTCCTCTAAAACTAAAAATAAAATTGTCCTAACTGAAGATAACTCCTATGCTGGCAAAATTTATATTTGTGTCCCCTACTCCTAGCTTTCTTACCGTTGATGCATCAACACTATCAATTCTCTTAACAGTCTTAAACACCTCAATCACATTTATATTTGTGTCCCCTACTCCTAGCTTTCTTACCGTTGATGCATCAACACTATCAATTCTCTTAACAGTCTTAAACACCTCAATCACATCCTGTGTAACTCTTCAAAAGGAAACAATATCAGAGATCTTAATCATACGAAAACTTTTCCATCCCAGTAGTCCTACTCTGAACCCTTTTCAACAATTCAATGTATTTCAGAAGGTAAGGCTAAACATAATATTCCACGCATAGCCTAACCATGAACACTTGTACATGTGATGAAATTAATGTTTTTTATTTCACTTGTTTTACTTTATAATTTGGAATGATAGTTAAATAGCTTTTTCTGGTTTGATAGATTTAACCCACTTTTATTTTAGCATTAGTTATCTGAGGGTTGGTTAAATAAAATGTTTTGTTTGGAGACATATATCAACCTTTGGCAAATTCTTTGTTGTTGGAATCTTGTTAAATTACACTGTTAGAAATAGAGTCTGAAATGTTAGAAATGAGAAATAATGTCTCATAAATACGTTGATATGTATTTTGTTGAACCAAGCATTATAACGTGTCATAACTGTATTAATAGGTACTAACAACAGTCTAGTCAGGCAATCAGGATTATTAAGGCCATTTAATGCTTACAGCAGTCTATTATTAACCTATTTTGTTGTATGAGAGAATGTGTATTATGTGATTAATAAATATATAACATCTGTGTTTACATTAGATACTTACAGCAGTCTAGTATTAACCTGTTTTGTTGTATGAGAGAATGTGTATTATGTGATTAATAAATATATAACATCTGTGTTTACATTAGATACTTACAGCAGTCTAGTATTAACCTGTTTTGTTGTATGAGAGAATGTGTATTATGTGATTAATAAATATGTAACATTTATCTGTGTTTACATTAGAAACATTAAAATAATATGCTGCTTAATATATAAGTTTATGTTAATTGTTGTTCTAAGCAGTAGTGTAGACCTGTCTCGTATGGCACGATTTGTATTGTTAGCTGAAAGTTCTCCTATCTTGCATGTACTGCTGCTTTATGAGAGTATATTACTTCTGGTAATGATTTTCTTAATTTCTAAATAATTAGTAAACAGGGTAACCATATTCTGAGAGTTAACCATTCTTCCAGAGATCATCACTACTCATTTATGTTTACTACTGTATTTCTGGTTTATCTTTTATATCACTGCATTTGTGGACATTTTTAATTCAAATTTGACATCAGCCATTTCAATCCCCTATTTATGCCTGTCCATTTATTATAATTAAAAGTATGCAACTGTTTATTGTTTAAATGAAAAACTTTTGGGTTTTGAAAGAGTCTAGTTCTAATTTTGGAAATTCTTTTCTTCCAAAAAATAATATGAATTGAACTACTGTGTAGTAGAGGGGTTACATTTCTGTGCTCATTTGAATTGCTTCTTGAAGATTATTTTATGTTTTTGTTTACATTTTAATGGTTTTAGAACTCTGTCTGGACATTATTTCACAAGGTTCTTGTGACTTACATTTCAAATTTTATTAAACTACTTTTTGTTTAGTATCTGTTAGTATAACATAAAATCATAGCTAATACTCAATATTTTAACAGTATACAAGTTTTATGTTTTTAATTTAAAAGGCAGTATTATAAAAAATCCTTAATTTTCCCTAATGTGAGAAAGGTGGCGTTTTCTGTAGATGTTACATCTTCTCTATTTTATTTACTACCTCTCCAATAAGTACAAAATTTAATGTAAATTTTTGATTATAAAATCATTATTACTTAGACGAATCATAATTTTTATTGCCTTCAATTTTGTTTGGTTACAGAACTATCAAATAGAAAAATCAGACCTGCCATGCCACACCCACCTGTCACATTTTCACTCTCGGGCTTTATTAATAGTTCTGTTTTACATTTAATTATATATTATGTATAACTAATAAAAAGACAATACTTTCATCTATCAAATAATGTATTGTATTACATTGTTTTCTGAATGAAGAAATGCCGGTTTCTATGTAAGTACAGCATTATTTTCACATCAAAGACAATGACTAACTTGAATGAATTTGTAATAACTTTAGTCACATTGTTCAAAAGTTGGAAAAATTGTGATAGGTAGGGGAAATTGTCTGCTTTTTACATTTTATTATTTTATGTTCTTTGGTGCATTATTTAATTAAATAAAGATTATTTAGTGCATTAATACAATTAATGTAAAAAAAGTAGGCTTACTTGACAGGCAAAAAAAGAGAAGACAGGGATAAGCAGTTTATTTCTTGGTTTTCATGTTTATCTTATTATTTATTATTATAAAAGTAACTAAATTGTGTAAATATGGATCTCTTTAAGCTAGTTAAGGTTAGATTAAGTAAAATGAATAATAATAGTACAATAAAAATGTTTCACAAGGCATGCATGCTAGCAGCTTATGGGTAACATAATTTGATAGTTTCACATGAACTCCATGTTCACCAAGTGATTTAAATTTATATGGCATGAATAGCAGTAGTAAGACACAGTTCAAAGAGCAATAAAACAATAAAACTGAAGTATAAATATATGTATACTATTATGAGTTTAAACATATTTACGATGAACAAATGTTGTTTCATGTTACAATTTGATGTAATTCTAGAAAGAATAAAGGGTGATTGAGATTTATTTCAATTTTCTCCTTTTTGGTGTTTCTGAGTTCTGTCAAATAGACCAACCTTCTATAGAGTTAGGGTAGAGAAAATAAGAGGTGAAATATAATGTTTTATTGAAAAGAAACATTTGAAATGTATTTAAAAGGTTTTAGAGATTATGCAAGTGAAATTTGAGATTTCTGAGATGAAGAAAGGTATTTTTAATCGTAACATGAAAATCACTTTGCACTCAGACTGTTAAAAAAAATTACTTGGTATATCACTGACAGATCTTTAGTTTATTAAAAATACTTCACTGAAAAAATGACTTTTTGTATATAAAAGACATGATATTTATTGAAAGTCTATTAAATTTTGTGTAGATATATGTACTATATTAAAAGTTAGTTGTGTCAAAACTGTACTTTAATTGAGTATAAAGAGGTCACGTGGTTGGTCAAATCGACCAAGTCCATGTTAAGTAACTTTTCACTAAATATTCTCATAATGTAACTTTTGTTTTTAATAACTGTTTGTTTAGAAATGCTATTGTACATATGTATCTATTAATTATAAGTATCCATTTATATTGATACACAGACTTAAAACTAAAGCTCTCCAGTAAATGAACTGTAATAACAATCAAAACTGTACATGTTACATCTAGAGAATCTGCTGCAATTTACATATGCAAACATCTTTTAGAAGAAGGAGCTCACTTGTCTATTTACGATCCCAAAGTAAATGACCAGCAAATAATTCAGTAAGTTCTATATTCCACATTATTGAAAGGTGACGATTGAATTAACATTAACTAGTTAGTTAATAGTGTTCTAATTATTATTTTTAATTGTGAATCAAGCAACTGGAAATGTTTCCAGTCAAGTTAATCACAAAAACCTTTACTACGTTAAGAAAGATAGGCTTAACTCATTTTATGCTTGAGTTGCTCTAAACAACAGTATTTTCTAGGCTTATACATAGAAACCTTTCCCAAGAAATTTTTGTGCTAGTTTTTAGTCATTGAATAATTATAAATATATGAGTGATTAGTATTGTCTAATTTATAAAAAAAAGCATTTTATAAATTAATTAATTTAATTTAATAGTGACTAATTAAATATCATTAGTATTCAACAGTTCCTGAAATGTAAGTAATAGTTAATAAATACATGTAATAATTAATAAATACATATAGTTAATAAATATATACAGCAGTTAATAAATACATATAATAGTTAATAAATGTATATAGTAAATAAATATATATAATAGTTAAATACTGAGTAATTATCTATGATTTTCAATGATCTGTAATTCATAATAATATTGAGCTGCTAAACTCATTAATTTTTCTAATTAACCTGTGTATGTGGTTATTATTAAATAATTCTATATAAATTGTAAACAATATTTTTGAAATAACTAACTTGAAGATGTATATTCTTATATTAGTTTTCATTGTATCAAAATGGAAATTTTGTATCACATGTTTTTCTTGTGTAATTTTCTAGATATAAAATATTATATAATTTCTGATTCTTTGAATGAACAGATTGATATATGAACTTTGTTTTTTTTATTCTGTAGTGATCTTACATGCCCAGATGTTACTGAGGAACCTGAAAAAGGTTTTTATGATTTTATATTAGAAACAGAGAGTTTTATTTTAATAAAAACAACTATTATATCCATGCTAGTGGAAGTAAAGGACTAGTAGCTGTAGCTGTCATTTCTAATTTTTTTACAATCTTGTCTTGTGAGAATTCTTCACTCATTAGATGGAAGTTGATAAAATGATGTTTATGTAGGACAAGGTCATTTTGATGTTGAGACAAAACTGTGTTTCCAACAAGTTATTTTTATTTTCAAACCCTGTTATCAACTTTTGAGCTTTAAAGATGGATGTTCTAATGATGTGTTTCTTCAAGAATTAATATATAAACAGTTCAATATTTGAAATTAAATTAGAGAAATGTGGTATTCCTGGTTTAGAGGGGTAATAATGGCACACACACACACGCTAGATGTGGTTGGTTGGAAGCTAGTGTGAGAACAAATGAAGAAGACAAAAACATATCAGTTTAAAAACACAACTTAATACTGTGTAATTGTTTTTCTTCCAGGTTGAAAAATTAAAATTAAAGTAAAATAAAATTAATATACAGAAGTGTATGGTCAGCCCATACAATAAGTAGCCTACATGAAAATCCAAGTTGTGAACCTTTTAAAATGGAAAATAAACTGTTGGAAAGTACTCTTATTATCTACATCTTCTATATAGCTTGTAGCTGACCAACCACAAGTAGGATTATAGTTACCTGGAAGTATCTCTGCTCCAGGTAACCATTTTAAAGCATGCCTACTCAGAGGAAAAGTTAAATACAGTTTGATTATCTCATGAAAGAGTAGATAAGTTTCTTAACTGGACTGGTTACAGAAAGTAGCACCCAGTGTTCAATTAGCACATAACCTTGAGCAGAGTAAGTGTGTTCCAAGTTAGAAGTTTAGAAAAATAAAAGTGCTTAGATATTAAATATTTGTGTTCTATGAGTGAGCTGTGACTAGTTATGAACTAAGAATAATCAGTAAGACATGAACTTTTATTATTTTGTTTGATATACAACAGACTGTACCAATTAAATTAAAAACATTCCTACAATTTTCAGAGTGAATCTTTCACTTTACATTATATAATTAAGTGACCCTACACAGATGTGCTTACTTACAACCACTACCCTTCAGTATCATATACATTAGCATTATACCAGGATTACTTTAGTCTGAGAGATGTTACAGTTTATTCTAATAGGAACCCTACACAGATGTGCTTACTTACAACCACTACCCTTCAGTATCATATACATTAGCATTATACCAGGATTACTTTAGTCTGAGAGATGTTACAGTTTATTCTAATAGGAACCCTACACAGATGTGCTTACTTACAACCACTACCCTTCAGTATTATATACATTAGCATTATACCAGGATTACTTTAGTCTGAGAGATGTTACAGTTTATTCTAATAGGAACCCTACACAGATGTGCTTACTTACAACCACTACCCTTCAGTGTCATATACATTAGCATTATACCAGGATTACTTTAGTCTGAGAGATGTTACAGTTTATTCTAATAGGAACCCTACACAGATGTGCTTACTTACAACCACTACCCTTCAGTATCATATACATTAGCATTATACCAGGATTACTTTAGTCTGAGAGATGTTACAGTTTATTCTAATAGGAACCCTACACAGATGTGCTTACTTACAACCACTACCCTTCAGTATCATATACATTAGCATTATACCAGGATTACTTTAGTCTGAGAGATGTTACAGTTTATTCTAATAGGAACCCTACACAGATGTGCTTACTTACAACCACTACCCTTCAGTATCATATACATTAGCATTATACCAGGATTACTTTAGTCTGAGAGATGTTACAGTTTATTCTAATAGGAACCCTACACAGATGTGCTTACTTACAACCACTACCCTTCAGTATCATATACATTAGCATTATACCAGGATTACTTTAGTCTGAGAGATGTTACAGTTTATTCTAATAGGAACCCTACACAGATGTGCTTACTTACAACCACTACCCTTCAGTATCATATACATTAGCATTATTCCAGGATTACTTTAGTCTGAGAGATGTTACAGTTTATTCTAACAGGAACCCTACACAGATGTGCTTACTTACAACCACTACCCTTCAGTATCATATACATTAGCATTATACCAGGATTACTTTAGTCTGAGAGATGTTACAGTTTATTCTAATAGGAACCCTACACAGATGTGCTTACTTACAACCACTACCCTTCAGTATCATATACATTAGCATTATACCAGGATTACTTTAGTCTGAGAGATGTTACAGTTTATTCTAATAGGAACCCTACACAGATTTGCTTACTTACAACCACTACCCTTCAGTATCATATACATTAGCATTATACCAGGATTACTTTAGTCTGAGAGATGTTACAGTTTATTCTAATAGGAACCCTACACAGATGTGCTTACTTACAACCACTACCCTTCAGTATCATATACATTAGCATTATACCAGGATTACTTTAGTCTGAGAGATGTTACAGTTTATTCTAATAGGAACCCTACACAGATGTGCTTACTTACAACCACTACCCTTCAGTATCATATACATTAGCATTATACCAGGATTACTTTAATCTGAGAGATGTTACAGTTTATTCTAATAGGAACTGTTTGTGTTGAGTTTTGCACAATGCTGCTTGAGGTCTGTCTATGTTAGCTGTTCCTCTAATTATAACCCATAGGGAAGGCAACAAGTCAACAACACTCACTACCAAATCTTGGGCTACCTAATGAAAGTGTAGGATTAGGCTATCACTCCTATAACACATCCATGACTTTGTGTATGTGTGTGTTAATGGGCTACAAACTGTGGAACATTTGATTTACCATTCAGCATGCTAACCACTGTGTTATGCTTGGCTCAAGTTGGAAGTAATATTAACAAATATTTAATATTCTAGATGCAGAAGGATATGTAAAATATGTTGGCAGTGTAAAATAAAACCTATTTATTTAAAGTATTTTTAAAAGATCTGCTTACTAAAAGCAATAGTTTGTTTAACCAATGTAATAGTAGGTTTTATTGTTAAGAAAAATGTTAAAAATAATATATATTAATGTTTATGTAAGCACTTAAAAACAAAAATGCCAAGTTGCTTTATTTATTTGTAATTACTTTTAATGGTTCTTTAAGCCAGCTTTGCTGCTTCTCTGTGATTTACTGTTATTTTGATATTCTTTCAAGGCTTCATTGTAGTTGAGTATTTCTTTTACTATGTTTTGTTTAACGTGGGAAAAATTATTGAACATTATTTTGAAATACTGTAGTTTCAATATTTCTAAGCCTTTATTCATTGCTTCTAAGAGTATTTTTTATTAACTCATTTAATGAGGAAGTAAGTGACTTACAGTGAAATTGTAATATGTGAAATAGAACAAGTATACATATTTCTTCTTACTTTTAAATATTAACTCAAAAAGTGGATGAAATAAGCCTGCTCTAAACTCCTTTCGTATGTTGTCAGAGCATTTGTTGAAGAAATTAGACTCAGAAGAATATTAGTTGAAAAAGTAGGTATCAGAAAAATATTTGTTAAAAAAATAGGCTTAAGAAGAGATTTTGACAATAAAGTTAGAGAAAATGACCTTGATTCACCAATTGAAAAAACATCCTTCAGATGAACATTTGTTTAAAATGACTGATGTAGATTTCTATACTTTATTTCTATACAACAAGATTTGTTGAGTAGAGTTTGGAGAAGATTTGTTGTAAAAATAAGGGTTAGGAGAATATCATTAAAAAAATAAACTTTAAAAGGAAACTAGTTGAAAGTAGAAGGCTTCAGGCTCTTTTACTGTCAAATATTGACGGAACATTTGTTGAAAAAGTAGATTTCTGAAAAGGTTCTTACCTCTTTTCACAAGATCAGCTACTCTTGTCCAGTACTGCCCTTTCGATGTGAAGGTTTTTTTTAGATCAGCTACACTTGTCCAGTACTGCCCTTTCGATGTGAAGGTTTTTTTTAGATCAGCTACTCTTGTCCAGTACTGCCCTTTCGATGTGAAGGTTTTTTTAGATCAGCTACACTTGTCCAGTACTGCCCTTTTGATGTGAAGGTTTTTTTAGATCAGCTACTCTTGTCCAGTACTGCCGTTTTGATGTGAAGGTTTTTTTTAGATCAGCTACTCTTGTCCAGTACTGCCCTCTCGATGTGAAGGTTTTTTTTAGATCAGCTACTCTTGTCCAGTACTGCCCTTTTGATGTGAAGGTTTTTTTTAGATCAGCTACTCTTGTCCAGTACTGCCGTTTTGATGTGAAGGTTTTTTTTAGATCAGCTACACTTGTCCAGTACTGCCGTTTTGATGTGAAGGTTTTTTAGATCAGCTACTCTTGTCCAGTACTGCCCTTTTGATGTGAAGGTTTTTTTAGATCAGCTACTCTTGTCCAGTACTGCCGTTTTGATGTGAAGGTTTTTTTAGATCAGCTACTCTTGTCCAGTACTGCCCTTTTGATGTGAAGGTTTTTTTAGATCAGCTACTCTTGTCCAGTACTGCCGTTTTGATGTGAAGGTTTTTTTTAGATCAGCTACACTTGTCCAGTACTGCCGTTTTGATGTGAAGGTTTTTTTAGATCAGCTACTCTTGTCCAGTACTGCCCTTTTGATGTGAAGGTTTTTTTTTAGATCAGCTACTCTTGTCCAGTAATACCCTCTTGATGTGAAGGTTTTTTTTAGATCAGCTACTCTTGTCCAGTACTGCCCTCTTGATGTGAAGGTTTTTTTTAGATCAGCTACTCTTGTCCAGTACTGCCCTCTCGATGTGAAGGTTTTTTTTAGATCAGCTACTCTTGTCCAGTACTGCCCTTTCGATGTGAAGGTTTTTTTGCCAATTTTACAAGCTTTCTACTCCTCCCACTGGAATCAAATAGTTCTAACCTATCTATCATGCCCCACTTCTCAGTTCTAACCTATCTATCATGCCCCACTTCTCAGTTCCAACCTATCTATCATGCCCCACTTCTCAGTTCCAACCTATCTATCATGCCCCACTTCTCAGTTCCAACCTATCTATCATGCCCCACTTCTCAGTTCCAACCTATCTATCATGCCTCACTTCTCTGCCAGTAGGAGCATGACATACTCACATGATATGTGTGATTCCTTCTGGATATCTTTACCAACCTATCTATCATGCCTCACTTCTCTGCCAGTAGGAGCATGACATACTCACATGATATGTGTGATTCCTTCTGGATATCTTTACCAACCTATCTATCATGCCCCACTTCTCTGCCAGTAGGAGCATGACATACTCACATGATATGTGTGATTCCTTCTGGATATCTTTACCAACCTATCTATCATGCCCCACTTCTCTGCCAGTAGGAGCATGACATACTCACATGGTATGTGTAATTCCTTCTGGATATCTTTACCAACCTATCTATCATGCCCCACTTCTCTGCCAGTAGGAGCATGACATACTCACATGATATGTGTGATTCCTTCTGGATATCTTTACCAACCTATCTATCATGCCCCACTTCTCTGCCAGTAGGAGCATGACATACTCACATGATATGTGTGATTCCTTCTGGATATCTTTACCAACCTATCTATCATGCCCCACTTCTCTGCCAGTAGGAGCATGACATACTCACATGATATGTGTGATTCCTTCTGGATATCTTTACCAACCTATCTATCATGCCTCACTTCTCTGCCAGTAGGAGCATGGCATACTCACATGATATGTGTGATTCCTTCTGGATATCTTTACCAACCTATCTATCATGCCCCACTTCTCTGCCAGTAGGAGCATGACATACTCACATGACATGTGTGATTCCTTCTGGATATCTTTACCAACCTATCTATCATGCCTCACTTCTCTGCCAGTAGGAGCATGACATACATGATATGTGTGATTCCTTCTGGATATCTTTACCAACCTATCTATCATGCCCCACTTCTCTGCCAGTAGGAGCATGACATACTCACATGATATGTGTGATTCCTTCTGGATATCTTTACCAACCTATTTATCATGCCCCACTTCTCTGCCAGTAGGAGCATGACATACTCACATGATATGTGTGATTCCTTCTGGATATCTTTACCAACCTATCTATCATGCCTCACTTCTCTGCCAGTAGGAGCATGACATACTCACATGATATGTGTGATTCCTTCTGGATATCTTTACCAACCTATCTATCATGCCCCACTTCTCTGCCAGTAGGAGCATGACATACTCACATGACATGTGTGATTCCTTCTGGATATCTTTACCAACCTATCTATCATGCCTCACTTCTCTGCCAGTAGGAGCATGACATACATGATATGTGTGATTCCTTCTGGATATCTTTACCAACCTATCTATCATGCCCCACTTCTCTGCCAGTAGGAGCATGACATACTCACATGATATGTGTGATTCCTTCTGGATATCTTTACCAACCTATCTATCATGCCCCACTTCTCTGCCAGTAGGAGCATGACATACTCACATGATATGTGTGATTCCTTCTGGATATCTTTACCAACCTATCTATCATGCCCCACTTCTCTGCCAGTAGGAGCATGACATACTCACATGACATGTGTGATTCCTTCTGGATATCTTTACCAACCTATCTATCATGCCCCACTTCTCTGCCAGTAGGAGCATGACATACTCACATGACATGTGTGATTCCTTCTGGATATCTTTACCAACCTATCTATCATGCCTCACTTCTCTGCCAGTAGGAGCATGACATACATGATATGTGTGATTCCTTCTGGATATCTTTACCAACCTATCTATCATGCCCCACTTCTCTGCCAGTAGGAGCATGACATTCTCACATGACATGTGTGATTCCTTCTGGATATCTTTACCAACCTATCTATCATGCCCCACTTCTCTGCCAGTAGGAGCATGACATACATGATATGTGTGATTCCTTCTGGATATCTTTACCAACCTATCTATCATGCCTCACTTCTCTGCCAGTAGGAGCATGACATACTCACATGACATGTGTGATTCCTTCTGGATATCTTTACCAACCTATCTATCATGCCTCACTTCTCTGCCAGTAGGAGCATGACATACTCACATGATATGTGTGATTCCTTCTGGATATCTTTACCAACCTATCTATCATGCCCCACTTCTCTGCCAGTAGGAGCATGACATACTATGACATGTGTGATTCCTTCTGGATATCTTTACCAACCTATCTATCATGCCTCACTTCTCTGCCAGTAGGAGCATGACATACATGACATGTGTGATTCCTTCTGGATATCTTTACCAACCTATCTATCATGCCTCACTTCTCTGCCAGTAGGAGCATGACATACTCACATGACATGTGTGATTCCTTCTGGATATCTTTACCAACCTATCTATCATGCCCCACTTCTCTGCCAGTAGGAGCATGACATACTCACATGACATGTGTGATTCCTTCTGGATATCTTTACCAACCTATCTATCATGCCTCACTTCTCTGCCAGTAGGAGCATGACATACTCACATGATATGTGTGATTCCTTCTGGATATCTTTACCAACCTATCTATCATGCCCCACTTCTCTGCCAGTAGGAGCATGACATACTCACATGACATGTGTGATTCCTTCTGGATATCTTTACCAACCTATCTATCATGCCCCACTTCTCTGCCAGTAGGAGCATGACATACTCACATGACATGTGTGATTCCTTCTGGATATCTTTACCAACCTATCTATCATGCCCCACTTCTCTGCCAGTAGGAGCATGACATACTCACATGATATGTGTGATTCCTTCTGGATATCTTTACCAACCTATCTATCATGCCTCACTTCTCTGCCAGTAGGAGCATGACATATACATGACATGTGTGATTCCTTCTGGATATCTTTACCAACCTATCTATCATGCCTCACTTCTCTGCCAGTAGGAGCATGACATACATGACATGTGTGATTCCTTCTGGATATCTTTACCAACCTATCTATCATGCCCCACTTCTCTGCCAGTAGGAGCATGACATACTCACATGACATGTGTGATTCCTTCTGGATATCTTTACCAACCTATCTATCATGCCCCACTTCTCTGCCAGTAGGAGCATGACATACTCACATGACATGTGTGATTCCTTCTGGATATCTTTACCAACCTATCTATCATGCCCCACTTCTCTGCCAGTAGGAGCATGACATACTCACATGACATGTGTGATTCCTTCTGGATATCTTTACCAACCTATCTATCATGCCCCACTTCTCTGCCAGTAGGAGCATGACATACTCACATGACATGTGTGATTCCTTCTGGATATCTTTACCAACCTATCTATCATGCCTCACTTCTCTGCCAGTAGGAGCATGACATACTCACATGATATGTGTGATTCCTTCTGGATATCTTTACCAACCTATCTATCATGCCTCACTTCTCTGCCAGTAGGAGCATGACATACTCACATGATATGTGTGATTCCTTCTGGATATCTTTACCAACCTATCTATCATGCCCCACTTCTCTGCCAGTAGGAGCATGACATACTCACATGACATGTGTGATTCCTTCTGGATATCTTTACCAACCTATCTATCATGCCTCACTTCTCTGCCAGTAGGAGCATGACATACTCACATGATATGTGTAATTCCTTCTGGATATCTTTACCAACCTATCTATCATGCCTCACTTCTCTGCCAGTAGGAGCATGACATACTCACATGATATGTGTGATTCCTTCTGGATATCTTTACCAAACTTTCACTTCTTGTTTGGCAGCACTTGTGCTTGGATGTCGTTTTTGTTTGTTTCAATATTTGCAAAGTGGTTTTCATTTATATTACTTCTAAATTTATTCAGACAGTTTCTTCACTTTAATTTAATCCCAGTTTATTATAGTTGCATTATTATTTATAATTCCAGTTTTGGCTAACATTTTTTGATTATGAATTTTGAAGTTTATGTTACCACTTTGAGGATAACATCTGTAACTAGTGCTATGTCATATGCCTCAGGTGCAAGCAGTCTGGTGGAAGATTTATCTGCATTTATTTGCAGGAAGATTAAACACTACTTGGGTCAACCTTTGTCTTCGAACCTTGTCCCCCATTTCCTCCCGAATATGCTAAGTCTGTTCAGACTGACAAGGACTTGGATTGGCCCTTTCCACACTCTGATTTTGCATGCCTTCCCATGCCCCTCCTGAAGATTCAGTTAGGCCTACTAAAGTCATTTTGGATTTCACTTCTCAGGTATGAGATGTTTTATCTCTGTTTAGTTTTTCCCCCTTTCAGATATTTGGGTACACGATGACCGGTTTGCCTCAAAATTAAGTGACAGGATTAGCATGGCTCGGCCTGCACAAGCTTCAGGTCAGTTTCCTTTTGCATATCATTGTGCAGACTGTCCTGTTCCTGACCAACAGTTGTTAGTTTCTGTTTTACCTGTTTGTGGGGCTGTCACTGAATCTCCAGTAATTCTGACCCATCCCCAGATTTTTTTCCTTTATTTTACCCTCACATTTCTTTCAAGGTATCTCTTTATCATCCATCTCATCTCTGAGGCTATCCATCAAAATTCTGAGGGGTTTTCTGGTGAAGTCCTCTCCATTTTTCCTCTATGTTGGCTCATTTATCGTTTTCAGTGCTGATTTTGCATACATGAATACTCTGTAACTGGGACCTTTTAAGTTATGATGTGGTCTTAACTCATGTCTGTTTACCAGCATTTTCAGGATTTACGTATAACTATTTGTTACACATTACATATTTCACATGATCCCCAGAGTCCTTTGATCCACAAGTTACCTGTTTGTCTCTGTCAAAGCCCAATATGGCACCTTTTCTCACTTCCATTCTTCCCCTTCCTAACCCTTACTTGTCCCTCCTTCTCGAGGTACCTTTTCTTACCATTTACTTTGACAATGCATGTTATGTTACTAACAGTATTGGTGCTTACGTGATGGTTCCTCCTACAGGAGCTTAACTGACTAATTTTTTCATCACTGTCTTCTTTTCAAGTTTTTCAAATGTTACTGGAAGGATTCCTGATCTCATTTCTTTCCCACTTCCCATGCTTCCTATACTCATTTCCTTCCCTTCACCTTGAGATCCATTGACATGCATGTGTCTATCAGAAATAGTTCAGGACCAACTATCTCAGTAGATCATCAAACTTGTTCTACATAATTCTCCAGGTTTCTTTTCAAGACTTATTGCCTTTCTCAAGAAAACCTGGGACTTGGAGGCCAGCCATTTGTTTGTTAAATTGTTCAACTGCCCAGTATTACTATGTAGTCCTTTCTCATCCTATAGTGGACATTTTCTCCAAGCATTTGAATTATCAAGTTGGACATCACCAATGCCCATCTACACATCCCTATCAAACACAGTTTCATCCATATCTATTTGTCCATCATGGAATGGTTTACCAATTTTACACTTTAACCTTCGAACTTGCTTCCATCCCTTATGTTTCCTGTTGGGTGGACAGACCATTTGCTTATTATGTTCATGCTTTGGGGCTGTGATTCCATTACTGTATGAACAACTGGATTCTTTGGACTCATTCTGAACTAGAATTGGTCAGCCATACCCATCAGCTCCTCCAATTGACTTCTCAGGTGGGCTGATTAATCAAACTGGAAAAAATCCTTTCTCTGTCCTACCCATACCTTATCCATTTAGGTGTCCTTTTTGACACTCATCTCAGTGGGGCCCAACCTTCACCTCTGCAGCTTTGTTCAATGGAATTGTCAGTTCTCCACATTTTCTCTGGTCCATCACTTTCTGTTCATGAGGTTATGTTGCTTTTGGGGATGTGGTCTTCAGTGGCATTCCTAGTATGTGTGTGATCCCTTCAGTGAGATCTTCAAATGAGTGGTACCCTGCTTGGGATCCTTTAGTAGCTCCAATTATCCTATTTTATAACATGATAGACAATCTACTTTGGTAGTTGGACAAGGCTAATACATGGATGGACATTGAAATTTATATTTGTTCATGGATGCATCCCTATAGGACTGGAGTGTATTGGTCAATCAACAAGAGGCCTTGGGTCATTAATCTGTCAAAAAGAAGTTCTTGCATATTAACATGCTCAAGCTTCTCATGGTCTGTCAGGCTTTGAATTGCTTCCTTTCTCTTGCCAGACATTGTCAGGTGATGATTTATTCCAATAATTCTATGATGGTAGCACATACTAATCATTAAAGAAACATCCAGTCAAGATCACTCTGTTTCAAACACAGGATCTCCTATATTGAGCCCACAATTACCACGTTCATCTCGTTGCATGTCATGTTGTGGGTGATTTCAATGTAGTAAAGGATTGACTTTTCCAGCCAACAAAATTTGTTCAACAGAGCAGTCTTCAGATCCCCTTGGATTCTAGTGGTTTTCCTGTCTGTGGGTTTTCCCCATGTAGTTACATTTGTCACAGCCTTCAATCACAAATTACCCCTCTTTTGGCATCCAGTTTCTCTGACTATGGCTGTTTGTGCCTTCAACTAGGAATGGTCTCACAAGTTCCTTTTTGTTTGTTCACCTTTTTGATTACACTTTTAAGTGGTGTCTCTCATCCATACCCCACTCCCTGTCAAGTACTTCTGATTGCTCTTTATTGGCTAGTTCCACTGTGGTTTTTATTATTTCAACAACTGCACCTTTTCTTTCCACTTTCCCATTCCTTGTCTCCCTCCATTCCTTGTAATCCTCAAGTCACTAGTTCAAAATCTATCCATTCACATCCTTTATCTTGGCTTTTCTCTGGCCCTTGGTGAGGAGATCTGGTTTCTCACACAGAGTAGCTTTGCTTTTGGCTCATTCCATATCCTCCTTCATTGGAGGTGTGTCAGTGCAAATGGAAGGTATTCCCCAATTGTTCTGCATCTCAGGGATTCCTTGCTGACTAACCTAATGTAACTGAATTTCTATCATGGATTTTCAACCAGACAGCCTAGTCTTCTGGACTAGGATCTTAATGTTGTCCTCCATTTCCTCACTTTACCTATATTTGAACCTATTTCCTTGTTCTCCATGTTTCACTCTTTCCTTAAAATATATTTCCTTCTCTTCTTAGCCTATGGTCAGTGAAGGTCTGATTTGTTTGCCAGTGATGCTGCATGTAACATTTACCACCATACTTATCTTCTGCTTTATTCAGATCATTCTTTTTTTTCAAAGACCTTGACAGTTAGGGATGATAACTCTTCATTTTTGGCTGTTTCCCTTCTATTTCTCATCTTTACCCTCATCCCAGTACAGATAGACTTCTATGTCTGGTCCATACCCTTCATTGTTATATTCCCTGAATGGCTTCCTTCTGTGGTACTAATTCCAAACTCTTTTGACCTTGGCAGTATTTTTCTGTTTTGATCTTCCCTTCTACCCTCACCAGTTGGATTTGACTTTTGATTCATTTGGATTATTCATACTTGTCTTCTTCCCACCAGAATATGTTCAGTGTGTCTTCTCATCTTCACAGGCTATTGGAAGAAATTCTACAGTTAAGCATGCAGCCTACACTTAATATATTCATCTTAATATTGAGGTTTTTTCCTCTTCAGGTTTTTGTCTTCCATTTATGCCCATTCTACAAGCCTTGATGCAACTTTTACAGGATCAATTTATATTCACATTTTCCTTTCAGAGGCCCTTGTTTCATTTATTATTTATCTGGATCCCACTCTGTGGTAAGTAGTGCCTGACTGGGAATGCTTCAATTTGAAATTTGCTCTGTATAGCCATATTGACTCATGCTTTTACTTCCATGGCTTTGCAGTGCTCAGTAATGAGTTGGGATGTTCCACAAGATTGTGTGCAGGTAAATAACCTCTCAATATACTTATTTCATACACTCATCCATACCACCCATTCACTGCATTGATAAAAGCAGAAAGGGTAACTACCATCTTGTACTGAATAAATCAATTTGGTCTGCTTTTAAAAATAGGATTTTATGGTTATCCATTGCATTGCATCAGGTGATGACATTCCTCCAGATTCTTCAATGCATTCTCACATTCTTTTTCTTCAAGTGGAATACAGGAGTCCTTATTACTTTGCATTTCCAAAACTCTTGTGTGGTCAACCGTGAAGGCACCCTCCTGAATGGGTTCCACACAGAGATGGGTATAATCATACAGAGTAAGGCAGTGGTTTTCAGCAGATGTAGGTGACATGATAACCTCCGATGTTTGTTAGACATTCACAAAGGAGTGAGATATCAAATTGCAATGCACCTCCTTGATTGGGAATCCTCATACTACCCCCATGTGGATGTGAATATCCTGTGGCTGGGTTTTGCAGGACTAATCAACATATGTCCTCACACATGCTTATAGTTGTTTATATTCCTTCTTCAATTATACTTCTTTGCTGTGGGTCATAGCAGAGGTAAATGGGTATTGTTCCAGTTCTGTCCTTTTTGCTATTCCTCTTTTTATCTTATGCCAAGGACTTTATTGCTTTTTGTATGGTTCCTGTCAGTTTTGCTGTTTGGGGAGTTGATTTCTGTTTTATAGACATCCTATCAATATCAGATGTTTGGTTTACAGATCGATAGATGAAAGATCTCAAGTGCCATGCTTAGGAGTCGGAGTGATTCTAGACTCCCTCATCCCACCCCCATGTTAATTTCAGTTCCCAGTAATATAGATTTTGGATTTAGTTGACTTACCAATTATTGTTTGTTGTACCCAAGCTACTCTACATCTAGGGGCACATCGATTGATTTACCTACTTATATACCCTGTGGGATTCTATATAAATTTAATGGGTGGAATCACTATCTTGCTTTAGTTCTCTCCCACTTGGATGGGCTTCTCTCTTTATCCACCCTTATCTACAACACATTTCACAGATAGGTAGAGTATGTTTGCTTCAGAACTGGTGTAGTTTCATTCATCCGTTCTTCTGATCTAACTCTCTTATTTCCAGGGGTATCCTTTGGATGCTTTCAACGATTACTTTTGTCATTTCCTTCCACCATTTCTGCCTGTGGGATTGTAACTAATCTTATGAGTGGAGGCAAGTACCATATCCAAACTTATAGTTTTCCTAAACTCAAAATGTATTTCCAATGGGTACTTCCATTACTTTCACACTTTCCACCCTTCTTCCCCACTTTCCTTTGATTCTTATGCCTTCTGTCAAACTTCAAAGTGATATTTCAATAGCAGCTTATAGAGGCAATCACATGCATCACATGTCACATTCCTAATGATGATTTGCAGGAGATACACATTGGAATCATTCCAATAGGGGGAAGCAGAAGGACTGTGCCATCTGTAAAGAAAAGGTTTGCATCTAGAGGACAGCACTGGACGAGAATAGATTATCTTATGTGGAGAGAAGTAAATACCTATTGGAAATACATTTTCAGTATAGGAAAATTATAACTTTAGAAGAAAATTCAATGAAAAAGTGTGATATAGACTCCTGTGCTTTCAGTTAATATCTCAGGATTTGTTGAAAAAGTAGGGTTTAAAAAATAAAATTGTTGAAAAAGTGTGATGTAGACTTCTATACTTTCAATTATTAGCAGAAGATTTGCTGAATAAAAGTAGGACTTAAAAAAATTGTTGAAAAAATAGGGTTTAAAAGAACATTATTGAATAAAGTAGTCTTTAGGAGGACAGTAGAGGAAAGTGGAAAGTTTCAGAATCTTTGTCAGATATTGCCCAAACATTTGGTGAGAAAAAAGTTTTAGAAAAGTGTTTGTTGAAAAAATAGGCTTTATTTATATATCTGATACTCTTAATGTTTAGTGTATCTTCATATTTGTAGTTAAAGAGATCTAGTTTATTCTGAACTGATGGATCAAATTCTCCCTCTCTAACTATGATTTATTTAATTTCCTCATTTCATGAGTTTTTCTCTGTGGTTTTCAACTGCTGTCATTTAAAATTGGAAGACAATATAAAGAGAGAGGAAGTCACACAGTATTTGAATAATTACCGATGTTGCTGCAGGTTGGCTAAGGTTGCATACTTAACATCTACACATTTAGATTACAGTGGATCTTCAACTATTTAGCATTTCACCATGGCTAGGCTTGGAACTGGAGGATATTTTTTTTCACAGTAAGGTGGTTAAAGGACACAACATTTTCAATAAGAAAGCTTTAAGTGTTCTCTGTGGAAATGGAAAACTCGCATAGTAGAAATTTTAGGATAATATGGGATTCTGAAACAACATCCAAAGTCAATTTTCTCATCTGCAAGGATTACAAAAGCCATTCTGATGATATTTATTATATTTTGTGCTATCAATAATAAAGATTAGAAGTTGATGAAGGTTTGCAAGATTTTAGCCACATCTTTAATTTCTCACGATGGAGATAGCTGAAGAAACTTGAATAATAGAAATCACATTTGACTGTATATCTCTAGAAAGTCCAGTAATGCTGTTCCAGTAGATATTTGGGCTTTATTTATTTATGTGTTATTTGAAACTGACATCTACATGCATTTGAAAGTCCATGTTAATAAAAAAACTGACCTTGCTGTTCTTTTTGTAGAAACTTGTTACAGTGAAAGTTGTAACATCTTTTAATTGTTTCATTGACTTCAGTAATTCCCTGATGTTGCATTGAGAAGTAGCACAGATAGCCATCATGTAGCTTTGCTTAAAATTCAAAAGAAACAAATGTTGTGAAGTAACATTGAAAGCTGAAGTTTACTTGATTGTTTTCACCAAAATAATCTCACTTCTAAATGAAGTGTTGCAATGTTATTTTTTGGATGGATGGTCAGTTTTTTTTCCCCAAATAATTTGTAGTTCAGTCCATGAAATGATAACAAATTAATATATTTCTTCCTTAACATTTCTGTAAGTGCTTACATTTTTTGTAACTTGTAAGTCTATGTTTATATACGATGATTAAATGGCAAATATTCTGCTAATAGTAATAGGGCTGTGGTTAAAGTAACCTTCTACAGTTTCACGGCCAAGTGATCAAGTAAATAACACATGTGATAACTAAACTTACGGATTCAATAATCATTCACTATTCAGTGTATGCTGAAAACAAAATACTGATTTTGATATTTATGATATAGCATTGTTTCCAAATATTTTGCAAATTTACTAGACTTTAATATTACTATCTAGGCCTTTTCCCCCAAATTTACTTTATCTTAATATTGTGTGCTCTCGAGTTAGTATCTGAATTAAAATATTTAAAATATAGCCCAGAAAATATGTGATTTATCTTTTTTTTGTTTACTTAAGAAAGAAGTATTACTTATTTAGTATGATTTAATTTCTCTCATCTGTACACTTACTTTTTAAATTTTTTTATAACATTTCAAATATAAATATTCTTTTCAAAAGAAAGTCCGTTAACAGTTTATAAAACTAGTTCAAATAATACGCTCATTAAAAAGTGTAGATTTTGTTCTGAAGTATCTTTTCTCATATTCCTGCTGGGTTTATGTCACAGTGTTGCAACTGTTGTCATTTCATCAGACTCCATATTCTGCCTCAGAGGGAGCTCATGCTGTTGTTATCTGCACAGAGTGGGATGAATTTTTGGTAAGCTCATAAGGTACCTTTATTAAAATTTTAATTTAATTACTGTATGTGTATGTGCACAAGAAGAGAACAAAAAAAATTATGTCCACATCTAGATGTTTGTTGATATTTGTCTTCTGGTTAAAACTAACCATTGTAAAATTAATTCAAATCAGTTAAATGTAAATTATTTGCTTATCATATGCTACAATTGATTATTAGGTTTATTTCCAGTTTAATGATGAAACTGTAGACAGTTAATAAAACATTTTATTTACAAGATTCAAACATTTCATTAAAACTTATTCCATCTTCAGCAAAATCTGTAAATTGTGTTACAAAGATGATTATTACTGAAATAGTATAATAACATAATCATTTGTTTAGTTAATTACTATGAAAAGCAGTAAGTGGACAGATAAAACAATGTTTGTATAAAAGTTTAGAAAATGTGAAAATTTAGAACAATCTTAGATCTAAAAAACTTTGTTTAGAGTTGGACTTTAGTAAACTTTTTTAATGTAAAGTCTGAAGATCCTATGATGATGATAATGAAATCATTAAATGAAATATTGTGGCCTGTGGTTTCAAAATGTGAAAAAAAAATGGAGGAGTGGATGGTTGGTTCTGTTGCACACTTCAAAGCTGAATTTGAGAGCAGAATTATTTTTTTTTACCAAGGAAGAGATTTTTTTCTGCAATAGCAGGAGTTACAAACCATTATCTTATTTCCTTTTATGGACTTGAAATCACCATCAATTAAAAATCAAGATAGGAAGCAACAGTGTTGCCCATGCATAATGCTGGTCTTTGTAAGATAATCCAGATGGGCTTATATGCAAAATACTGAATTACTTTGAAAGTGAGAAGCAGTTCTGCCAATTTTACTTTCTTTAAATCATAACAGGGCTGCAAAGTTAATTTCTGATCGAGTTAAAAATTAAATGAGTTTACTGATAAAGTTTTGAGAAAAAACACTTGAAGAAATAGTCAGTCTCTTGTCACACATGTAATCTTTAGTTTATGTTAAGAAAATCACCATTAAATCAAAATTTCTTTGTATAAGTTAATCAAAAATTAATTGTGAGAGTTCATATTCATTAAAGGAAATATATAGACCAAATAAATAAGTACTTTTCTGTTTTATACAAAGTACAAAGAAAAGTAATAAAATATAATACTGTTATGTTTATGGTTCTGATAGTTAGCAGTGTGATAAATATGTATCAAGCATTTAAAAGTATCTACACAATAGCTCAGTTTGTTTGTGTGATTTTAAGTACAAAGTTACACAGTGGCATATCTGTGTTTTGCCGAGTTTTGTCTTAAAATGTAGCTGATAATCAACTGTCAGCTTGAGGAAAGTTCTAAAAATAAACATCTGTTTTAGTTAGTAATTAATATCTAAATAGTAAAAAAAAAACAGTTAATTAGTAATCTGATTAGGTGGCTGAACAAGTTAGTTACGATGAAAACATTATATAAAAGCTGTTCATATGGAATAATACAAGAATTTAAACCACATTTCATCCATGAGTTTTTGTGGTTTATTGTGATAAGACAGACAGTGGGTAAACAGCATGGGTGTGTCTTACTGCCAAATAAATATTATTAATCCCTTAAAAACTGATTTTTTAACCCTAACTTTGACACTTACTCTTTCTTTGCTTTCCAGTAGACATTTATTACAAGGAGTGCTTCCATGGTGGTACTCAAATCACATAAACAGGTGTAAGTCTGTCAGAGAATGCATTCATCCTTTCAGCTGTGGGAAGGTACTATGATGTGGCAATTAAGCCCACTATATTTTGGTAAAAAGGAGCCCATTAGTTGGCAGTGGTTGATGTAAGCTAGCTCTCTTTCTATCACTTCAACATTAGAAATGGCAACCACTGAAAGCCCTGAGGTTGTTTGCACAAAGTTCGACAAAGAAGCAAACAATATTCGACATAAAACTTAATCTCACAGTGAGTGTTTTAGAAGGAAAACATTTGACTAACCTGTGAATGTCCATAATTTTAAAACCTGCACCTTGCTAAAGAATAAACATTCTTATCATGATTAAAATTATTTTGGTTATTAAATCAGTAAGCCTTTCACAATGCTGTTGTTTATAACTTCTAGGCCTATGTAGAGAAGGTTAATGTTTGTGATATGCATCAAGTTTTCATGGTAATAAATCTTCAGGCAAGTGTTTATATACAGCACTATATTTTATATAAATTTTAATTTTTTCAAAGGATTATTCATAGTTTGTTTGTTTTACTTTTCTGTGACTTATCTCTAAAAAGAATAACATTTTCTTTCATATACAAATTAGAAAATCTTGAAATTTATTTTTTTCTCTCTATATATAGCATTTAGATTACAGGAAAATTTATCACTCCATGTTGAAACCTGCTTTTCTATTTGATGGAAGAAAAATGCTAAATGTAGAAGAACTACTTGATATTGGTTTTCAAGTAGAAACAATTGGACGCAAAACTACCCGTAACAACATCAACAGAGGTGTTGCTGATCACATTTTATAGTCAGTAGTTCTGTTTAGGTAAATACAGCAGAGGTTTGTTTATTTAGACTTACTTTATAGTTAGTAGTTGTGTTTAGGTAAATACAGTAGGAGTTTGTTTATGCAGACACACTTTATAGTTAGTCCTTCTGTTTACGTAAACACAGCAGGAATTTCTTTATTTAGACATACTTTATACTTAGTGGTTCTCTTTAGGTAAATACAGCATGAGTTTGTTTATTTAGATTTACTTTATAGTTAATAGTTCTGTTTAGGGAAATACAGCAGGAGTATATTGAGATGTACTTTATAGTTTGGAGCTCTGTTTAGGTACATAATGCAGGAGTTTATTTATACATATTTTATTCTTAGTTGTTCTTTTATGGGTAAATATATCAGGAGTTTATTAATTGAGACATACTTTATTGTTAATAGTTCTGATTAGGTAAATAGAACATGAGTTTGTTTATTTAGATGTACTTTATAGTTTGTAGCTCTGTTTAGGTAAATAGTGCTGGAGTTTATTTATAGATATTTAATTCTTAGTTGTTTTTTAATGTAATAAGAGAAGGAGTTTTTTATTCAGACATACTATATAGTTATTGGTTCTGTTTTGGTAAGTACAGCATGAGTTTCTTTATTTAGACATACTTTATTGTTTGTAGTTCTTTTTTAGGTAAATACAGCAGGAGTTTGTTTATTTAGACATATGTTATTGTTAGTAGTTCTGTTCAGGTAAATATAACAAGAGTTTGTTTATTCAGACATACTTTATAGTTAGTAGTTCTGTTCAGGTAAATATAGTAGGAGTTTGTTTATGTAGATGTACAATATTGAGTGTAGGTCTGTTTAGGTAAATAGCGCAGGAGTTTATTTATACATATTTCATTCTTAGTTGTTCATTTGTAGGTAAATACAGAAGGAGTTTCTTTGTTTATTCAGACATGCTTTATACTTCTTACTTCTGTTTAGGTGTATACAACAGGAGTTTGTTTATACAGACATACTTTGTAGTTATTGGTTCTGTTTAGGTAAATACAGCCTGAGTTTGTTTATTTAGACATACGTTATACTTATCAGTTGTTTTACATGTAAATACAGCAGGAGTTTGTTTATTTAGATATACTTTATAGTTAGTAGTTCTGTTGAGGTAAATATAGCAGGAGTTTGTTTATTTAGATTTACTTTATTGTTTGTAGTTCTGTTCATGTAAATACAGCAAGAGTTTGTTTATTTAGACACACTTTATAGTTAGTAGTTCTTTTATAGGTGAATACAGTAGGAGTTTGTTTATTTAGACATACTTTATACTAAGTAGTTCTGTTTTGGTAAATGCAGCACTGGGTTTCTTTATTTAGACATACTTTATAGTTAGTAGGTCTGCTTAGGTAAATACAGCAGGAGTTCCTTTATTTAGAAAGTGTATAGTTAGTAGTTCTGTTTAGGTAATTACAGCAGGAGTTTGTTTATTTAGACATACTTTATTGTTTGTAGCTCTGTTTAGGTAATTACAGCAGGAGTTTGTTTATTTAGACATACTTTATTGTTTGTAGCTCTGTTTAGGTGAATATAGCAGGAGTTTGATTATTTAGACATACTTTAGAGTTAGTAGTTATTATTAGGTAAATACAACAGTTTTTTTATTTAGAGATACTTTATACTTTGTAGTTCTCAGTGATTTCGAGAAAACCCACTGGCAGAGAAAAATATATATGTAAAAATGGCTCGTATGCATTGAGAAAATTTTTTACGTAGAGGAGCATACAACGTTTCGACCTTCTTCGGATATCGTCAGGTTCACAAAGAAAGGAAAAGGTAACTGACTGGCAGCTGACCACATGTTTGAAAGGGGTTGTGTAACTGAGTGTCAGAATGTAGAGGGCGTGCTTAGATGTTTGAATATATAATTTTAAATTTATTTTATTATTGTTATTTGTTATATTATGTTTAATATTGGTACAAAGGAGTTCCTTTGTATTGGTTTACTTTGGGCTTGAGTTATATAAGTAAGGATTCTTTAATTTTGCATTTGTTTATGTTTGTTTCTTTATTTAGTATTAGAGTGTTTTCTGTGGTTATGTTGTGTTTATTTGACTTGCAGTGTTCGAAAACGTGCGAAGGTGACTTTTTGTTTTTTGAATCTGGTTTCCATTATTCTACTTGTTTCTCCAATATAGAAGTCGTGGCAGTTATCACATTGTATTTTATAAATAATGTTGGTGTTGTGTTTGTCAGTGTTGTTTTTACATAGTATAGACATCAGTTTTGTGCCTGGTTTTTGAATAAATTTGGTATTAACTGGAATGTCATATTTTGTTACAAGTGTTTGCCAAATGTTGGTTATTTTTCTGCTGATGTCGGGAATACATGGTATAGAGCAGTATATGGTTTCGTGGTTTTTTTGATTCGTGAGATATATTTACTTTTGTTGATTGATTTTTCTTTATGTCTAGGTGTGTGTGTATAATGTTTTCTACGGTTTGTGGAGGAAACTTATTGATGTTGATGAAGTATTGTTTTATTTTGTCTAATTCATCGTTAATTTTATCTGGTGAGCATAGTTTCATGGCTGTGTTTATTTGGTTTCTTAGCATGTTGAGTTTTTGTTTTGTTTCATGTGCTGAGTCCCAAGGAATGTATAGTCCAGTATGGGTGATTTTTTAGTGGATTTCTATTTTAAATTGTGTGTCGGTTCTTGTAATTGTGAGGTTAATAAATTATATTTGATTGAAGTATTGTTTTATTTTGTCTAATTCATCGTTAATTTTATCTGGTGAGCATAGTTTCATGGCTGTGATTATTTGGTTTCTTAGCATGTTGAGTTTTTGTTTTGTTTCATGTGCTGAGTCCCAAGGAATGTATAGTCCAGTATGGGTGATTTTTTTAGTGGATTTCTATTTTAAATTGTGTGTCGGTTCTTGTAATTGTGAGGTTAAGAAATTATATTTGATTGAAGTATTGTTTTATTTTGTCTAATTCATCGTTAATTTTATCTGGTGAGCATAGTTTCATGGCTGTGTTTATTTGGTTTCTTAGCATGTTGAGTTTTGTTTTGTTTCATGTGCTGAGTCCCAAGGAATGTATAGTCCAGTATGGGTGATTTTTAGTGGATTTCTATTTTAAATTGTGTGTCGGTTCTTGTAATTGTGAGGTTAAGAAATTATATTTGATTGCTTCCTGCTTGTTCGCATGTGAAGTTGATGTTGGGATGTGTAGCATTAATGTGATTGAAAAAATTAAGTGTGTGTTCTGTAGATGTGAATCCCATGCAATCGTGTCGCCTACATATCTGTACCAGTATAGTGGTGGATGTAATGATGTGTTAATTGCTTGTGTTTCAACTTTTGTCATAAAATATTGGCTAGAACTGGTGATACTGGGTTGCCCATTTGTTTGTATATAGTTATGGTTGTTGAACATGAAGTTTGTCTTCATCATGGTGAATTCTATGAGGGTTGCTAATTGAATTGTTTAATTACAATCTTGGTAAATACAGAGCATAGCATTCTCCAAATATGTAACATATTTGCTCATTCATCAAAGACTTGTAATTTCAAGTCTAGTCTAAACCAACTTAATCATAAAGCCTTAATGGCCAGTTTCGATGTTATATCCCTCTTTACAGAAGTTCCAACTGCTGAGGCCTGCAAGATAGCCTTGGAACTCTATATCCGAGACCCTAACCCATCTATAGACATTCCAGCATCCAATTAGCAACCCTCATAGAATTCAGCATGATGAAGACAAACTTCAAGTTCAACAACCACAACTATATACAAACTTTATAGTTAGTAGTAATGTTAAAGTAAATACAGTAGGAGTTTCTTTATATGTACATATTTTATAGTTAGTAGTTTTGTTTAGGTAAATACAGCAGGAGTTTGTTTATTTAGTCATACTTTCTTCTTTGTAGTTCTTGTTTAGGTAAATACAGCAGGAGTTTATTTATACATTCTTTATATTTAGTAGTTCTGCTGAGGTAAATACAACAGGAGTTTTTTTATTTAGACATACTTTATATTTATGTTTAGTAGTTCTGTTCAGGTAAATATAGCAGGAGTTTGTTTGTTTAGATGTACTTCATAGTTTATAGCTCTGTTAAGGTAACTACAGCAGGAGTTTATTTATTTATACATACTTTATTCTTTGTATTTCTATTTGGGTAAATACAGCAGGAGTTTATTTATACATACTTTACACTTAGTAGTTCTCTTTCGTTAAATACAACAGGAGTTTGTTTATTTAGACATATTTTATTGTTTGTAGTTCTGTTTAGGTAAATACAATAGGAGTTTGTTTATTTAGATATACTTTATAGTTTGTATTTCTTTATATGTAAATACAGTAGGAGTTTGTTTATTTAGATATACTTTATACATAGTAGTTCTGTTTAGGTATATATAACATGACTTTGTATATTTAGACAATGTATAGTTTATAGTTCTGTTTAGATAAATACAGCAGGAGTTTGTTTATTTAGACACACTTTATTGTTTGAAGTTCTTTTTTAGATAAATACAGCAGGAGTTTGTTTATTTAGACATATGTTATTGTTAGTAGTTCTGTTCAGGTAAATATAGCAAGAGTTTGTTTATGTAGATGTACAATATTGAGTGTTGGTCTGTTTAGGTAAATAGCGCAGGAGTTTATTTATACATATTTCATTCTTAGTTGTTCATTTGTAGGTAAATACAGAAGGAGTTTCTTGTTTATTCAGACATACTTTACACTTCTTACTTCTGTTTAGGTGTATACAACAGGAGTTTGTTTATACAGACATACTTTGTAGTTATTGGTTCTGTTTAGGTAAATACAGCCTGAGTTTGTTTATTTAGACATACTTTATTGTTAATAGTTCTGAATAGTTAAATACAACAGGAGTGTGTTCATTTAGATATACTTTATGGTTCATAGTTCTGTTTAGGTAAATACAGCAGGAGTGTGTTTATTTAGATGTACTTTATTGTTTGTAGTTCTGTTCATGTAAATACAGCAAGAGTTTGTTTATTTAGACATACTTTATAGTTAGTAGTTCTTTTATAGGTGAATATAGTAGGAGTTTGTTTATTTTGACATACTTTAGAGTTAGTAGTTATTATTAGGTAAATACAACAGTTTTTTTATTTAGAGATACTTTATACTTTGTAGTTCTCAGTGATTTCGAGAAAACCCACTGGCAGAGAAAAATATATATGTAAAAATGGCTCGTATGCATTGAGAAAATTTTTTACGTAGAGGAGCATACAACGTTCGACCTTCTTTGGATATCGTCAGGTTCACAAAGAAAGGAAAAGGTAACTGACTGGCAGCTGACCACATGTTTGAAAGGGGTTGTGTAACTGAGTGTCAGAATGTAGAGGGCGTGCTTAGATGTTTGAATATATAATTTTAAATTTATTTTATTATTGTTATTTGTTATATTATGTTTAATATTGGTACAAAGGAGTTCCTTTGTATTGGTTTACTTTGGGCTTGAGTTATATAAGTAAGGATTTTTTAATTTTGCACTTGTTTATGTTTGTTTCTTTATTTAGTATTAGAGTGTTTTCTGTGGTTATGTTGTGTTTATTTGACTTGCAGTGTTGAAAACGTCATGAAGGTGACTTTTTTTTTTTGAATCTGGTTTCCATTATTCTACTTGTTTCTCCAATATAGAAGTCGTGGCAGTTATCACATTGTATTTTATAAATAATGTTGGTGTTGTGTTTGTCAGTGTTGTTTTTACATAGTATAGACATCAGTTTTGTGCCTGGTTTTTGAATAAATTTGGTATTAACTGGAATGTCATATTTTGTTACAAGTGTTTGCCAAATGTTGGTTATTTTTCTGCTGATGTCGGGAATACATGGTATAGAGCAGTATATGGTTTCGTGGTTTTTTTGATTCGTGAGATATATTTACTTTTGTTGATTGATTTTTCTTTATGTCTAGGTGTGTGTGTATAATGTTTTCTACGGTTTGTGGAGGAAACTTATTGATGTTGATGAAGTATTGTTTTATTTTGTCTAATTCATCGTTAATTTTATCTGGTGAGCATAGTTTCATGGCTGTGTTTATTTGGTTTCTTAGCATGTTGAGTTTTTGTTTTGTTTCATGTGCTGAGTCCCAAGGAATGTATAGTCCAGTATGGGTGATTTTTTAGTGGATTTCTATTTTAAATTGTGTGTCGGTTCTTGTAATTGTGAGGTTAATAAATTATATTTGATTGAAGTATTGTTTTATTTTGTCTAATTCATCGTTAATTTTATCTGGTGAGCATAGTTTCATGGCTGTGATTATTTGGTTTCTTAGCATGTTGAGTTTTTGTTTTGTTTCATGTGCTGAGTCCCAAGGAATGTATAGTCCAGTATGGGTGATTTTTTAGTGGATTTCTATTTTAAATTGTGTGTCGGTTCTTGTAATTGTGAGGTTAAGAAATTATATTTGATTGAAGTATTGTTTTATTTTGTCTAATTCATCGTTAATTTTATCTGGTGAGCATAGTTTCATGGCTGTGTTTATTTGGTTTCTTAGCATGTTGAGTTTTGTTTTGTTTCATGTGCTGAGTCCCAAGGAATGTATAGTCCAGTATGGGTGATTTTTTAGTGGATTTCTATTTTAAATTGTGTGTCGGTTCTTGTAATTGTGAGGTTAAGAAATTATATTTGATTGCTTCCTGCTTGTTCGCATGTGAAGTTGATGTTGGGATGTGTAGCATTAATGTGATTGAAAAAATTAAGTGTGTGTTCTGTAGATGTGAATCCCGCAATCGTGTCGTCTACATATCTGTACCAGTATAGTGGTGGATGTAATGATGTGTTAATTGCTTGTGTTTCAACTTTTGTCATAAAAATATTGGCTAGAACTGGTGATACTGGGTTGCCCATTTGTTTGTATATAGTTATGGTTGTTGAACATGAAGTTTGTCTTCATCATGGTGAATTCTATGAGGGTTGCTAATTGAATTGTTTAATTACAATCTTGGTAAATACAGAGCATAGCATTCTCCAAATATGTAACATATTTGCTCATTCATCAAAGACTTGTAATTTCAAGTCTAGTCTAAACCAACTTAATCATAAAGCCTTAATGGCCAGTTTCGATGTTATATCCCTCTTTACAGAAGTTCCAACTGCTGAGGCCTGCAAGATAGCCTTGGAACTCTATATCCGAGACCCTAACCCATCTATAGACATTCCAGCATCCAATTAGCAACCCTCATAGAATTCAGCATGATGAAGACAAACTTCAAGTTCAACAACCACAACTATATACAAACTTTATAGTTAGTAGTAATGTTAAAGTAAATACAGTAGGAGTTTCTTTATATGTACATATTTTATAGTTAGTAGTTTTGTTTAGGTAAATACAGCAGGAGTTTGTTTATTTAGTCATACTTTCTTCTTTGTAGTTCTTGTTTAGGTAAATACAGCAGGAGTTTATTTATACATTCTTTATATTTAGTAGTTCTGCTGAGGTAAATACAACAGGAGTTTTTTTATTTAGACATACTTTATATTTATGTTTAGTAGTTCTGTTCAGGTAAATATAGCAGGAGTTTGTTTGTTTAGATGTACTTCATAGTTTATAGCTCTGTTAAGGTAACTACAGCAGGAGTTTATTTATTTATACATACTTTATTCTTTGTATTTCTATTTGGGTAAATACAGCAGGAGTTTATTTATACATACTTTACACTTAGTAGTTCTCTTTCGTTAAATACAACAGGAGTTTGTTTATTTAGACATATTTTATTGTTTGTAGTTCTGTTTAGGTAAATACAATAGGAGTTTGTTTATTTAGATATACTTTATAGTTTGTATTTCTTTATATGTAAATACAGTAGGAGTTTGTTAATTTAGATATACTTTATACATAGTAGTTCTGTTTAGGTATATATAACATGACTTTGTATATTTAGACAATGTATAGTTTATAGTTCTGTTTAGATAAATACAGCAGGAGTTTGTTTATTTAGACATACTTTATTGTTTGTAGTTCTTTTTTAGGTAAATACAGCAGGAGTTTGTTTATTTAGACATATGTTATTGTTAGTAGTTCTGTTCAGGTAAATATAACAAGAGTTTGTTTATTTAGACATACTTTATAGTTAGTAGTTCTGTTCAGGTAAATGTAGTAGGTGTTTGTTTATGTAGATGTACAATATTGAGTGTTGGTCTGTTTAGGTAAATAGCGCAGGAGTTTATTTATACATATTTCATTCTTAGTTGTTCATTTGTAGGTAAATACAGAAGGAGTTTCTTGTTTATTCAGACATACTTTACACTTCTTACTTCTGTTTAGGTGTATACAACAGGAGTTTGTTTATACAGACATACTTTGTAGTTATTGGTTCTGTTTAGGTAAATACAGCCTGAGTTTGTTTATTTAGACATACTTTATTGTTAATAGTTCTGAATAGTTAAATACAACAGGAGTGTGTTCATTTAGATATACTTTATGGTTCATAGTTCTGTTTAGGTAAATACAGCAGGAGTGTGTTTATTTAGATGTACTTTATTGTTTGTAGTTCTGTTCATGTAAATACAGCAAGAGTTTGTTTATTTAGACATACTTTATAGTTAGTAGTTCTTTTATAGGTGAATATAGTAGGAGTTTGTTTATTTTGACATACTTTAGAGTTAGTAGTTATTATTAGGTAAATACAACAGTTTTTTTATTTAGAGATACTTTATACTTTGTAGTTCTCAGTGATTTCGAGAAAACCCACTGGCAGAGAAAAATATATATGTAAAAATGGCTCGTATGCATTGAGAAAATTTTTTACGTAGAGGAGCATACAACGTTTCGACCTTCTTTGGATATCGTCAGGTTCACAAAGTAAGGAAAAGGTAACTGACTGGCAGCTGACCACATGTTTGAAAGGGGTTGTGTAACTGAGTGTCAGAATGTAGAGGGCGTGCTTAGATGTTTGAATATATAATTTTAAATTTATTGTATTATTGTTATTTGTTATATTATGTTTAATATTGGTACAAAGGAGTTCCTTTGTATTGGTTTACTTTGGTCTTGAGTTATATAAGTAAGGATTCTTTAATTTTGCATTTGTTTATGTTTGTTTCTTTATTTAGTATTTGAGTGTTTTCTGTGGTTATGTTGTGTTTATTTGACTTGCAGTGTTCGAAAACGTGCGAAGGTGACTTTTTGTTCTTTGAATCTGGTTTCCATTATTCTACTTGTTTCTCCAATATAGAAGTCGTGGCAGTTATCACATTGTATTTTATAAATAATGTTGGTGTTGTGTTTGTCAGTGTTGTTTTTACATAGTATAGACATCAGTTTTGTGCCTGGTTTTTGAATAAATTTAGTATTAACTGGAATGTCATATTTTGTTACAAGTGTTTGCCAAATGTTGGTTATTTTTCTGCTAATGTCAGGAATACATGGTATAGAACAGTATATGGTTTCGTGGTTTTTTTGATTCGTGAGATATATTTACTTTTGTTGGTTGATTTTGCTTTATGTCTAGGTGTGTGTGTATAATGTTTTCTACGGTTTGTGGAGGAAACTTATTGATGTTGATGAAGTATTGTTTTATTTTGTCTAATTCATCGTTAATTTTATCTGGTGAGCATAGTTTTATGGCTGTGTTTATTTGGTTTCTTAGCATGTTGCGTTTTTGTTTTGTTTCATGTGCTGAGTCCCAAGGAATGTATAGTCCAGTATGGGTGATTTTTCAGTGGATTTCTATTTTAAATTGTGTATCGGTTGTTGTAATTTTGAGATTAAGAAATTATATTTGATTGCTTCCTGCTTGTTCGCATGTGAAGTTGATGTTGGGATGTGTAGCGTTAATGTGATTGAAAAAATTAAGTGTGTGTTCTGTAGATGTGAATCCCGCAATCGTGTCGTCTACATATCTGTACCAGTATAGTGGTGGATGTAATGATGTGTTAATTGCTTGTGTTTCAACTTTTGTCATAAAAATATTGGCTAGAACTGGTGATACTGGGTTGCCCATGCTTAGGCCATTTGTTTGTATATAGTTGTGGTTGTTGAACATGAAGTTTGTCTTCATCGTGGTGAATTCTATGAGGGTTGCTAATTGAATCGTTTAATTACAATCTTAGTAAATACATAGCATAGCATTCTCCAAATATGTAACATATTTGCTCATTCATCAAAGACTTGTAATTTCAAGTCTAGTCTTAATCAACTTAATCATAAAGCCTTAATGGCCAGTTTCGATGTTATATTCCTCTTTGCAGAAGTTCCAACTGCTGAGGCCTGCAAGATAGCCTTGGAACTCCATATCTGAGACCCTAACCCATCTATAGACATTCCCAGCAACCAATTAGCAACCCTCATAGAATTCAACATGATGAAGACAAACATCAAGTTCAACAACCACAACTATATACAAACTTTATAGTTAGTAGTAATGTTAAAGTAAATACAGTAGGAGTTTCTTTATATGTACATATTTTATAGTTAGTAGTTTTGTTTAGGTAAATACAGCAGGAGTTTGTTTATTTATATATATTGTGTAGTTAGTTTTTCTGTTTAAGGAAAACACAGCAGGAGTTTTCTTATTTAGACTTACTTTATAGTTTGTAGCTATGTTTAGGTAAATACAGCAGGAGTTTGTTTATTTAGACATACTTTATAGTTTGTAGCTGTGTTTAGGTAAATACAGCAGGAGTTTGTTTATTCAGTCATTATTTCTTCTTTGTAGTTCTTGTTTAGGTACATACAGCAGGAGTTTGTTTGTTTAGATGTACTTCATAGTTTATAGCTCTGTTTAGGTCAATACAGCAGGAGTTTATTTATACATACTTTACACTTAGTAGTTCTCTTTCGTTAAATACAACAGGAGTTTGTTTATTTAGACATATTTTATTGTTTGTAGTTCTGTTTAGGTAAATACAGTAGGAGTTTGTTTATTTAGATATACTTTATACATAGTAGTTCTGTTTAGGTATATACAACATGACTTTGTATATTTAGACAATGTATAGTTTATAGTTCTGTTTAGGTAAATTTAGGAGGAGTTTTTTTATTTAGACGTAAGTTATTCTTAGTAGTTCTTTTTTAGATAAATACAGCAGGAGTTTGTTTATTTAGACATACCTTATTGTTTGTAGCTCTGTTTAGGTGAATATAGCAGGGGTTTGTTGATTTTGACATACTTTATAGTTAGTAGTTTTGTTTTCGTAAATGCAGCACCAGCTCTGTTCATCTAGACTTATTTTATAGTTAGTATTTCCATTCAGGTAAATGCAGCACGAGTTTATTTTAGATGTACCTTATAGTTTGGAGCTCTGTTTAGGTAAATAGCACAGGAGTTTATTAATACATACTTTATACTTAGTTGTTCTGTCACAGGTAAATACAGGAGCAGTTTGTTTATTTTGACATACTTTATAGTTAGTAGTTCTGATCAGATAAAGACAGCAGGAGTTTCTTTAATTAAGATGTACTTTATGGTTTTTAGCTGTGTTTAGCTGAATAGCGCAGGAGTTTATTTGTACATATTTTATACTTAGTTGTTCTTTTATAGGTAAATACAGAAGTAGTTTGTTCATTTAGATATACTTTATAGATAGTAGTTATGTTAAAATAAATACAGTAGGAGTTTCTTTATTTAGATGTACTTTGTAATTAGTAGTTCTGATTAGGTAAATACAGCAGGAGTTTGTTTATTTAGACATACTTTGTAGTTAGTAGTTCTGATTAGGTAAGTACAGCAGGAGTTTGTTTATTTAGACATACTTTGTAGTTTGAAGTTCTATTTAGATAAATACAGTAGGAGTTTATTTATTTAGATACTTTTTACAGTTAGTAGTTCTATTTAAGTAAATACAGCATGACTTTGTTTATTTAGATGTACTTTATAGTTTGTAGCTGTGTTTTGGTAAATAGTGCAGGAGTTTATTTGTACATATTTTATGCTAAGTTGTTGTTTTATAGGTAATTACAGCAGGTGTTTGTTTATTTAGACATACCTTATAGTTAGTAGTTCCTTTTTAGGTAAATACAGCAGGAGTTTGTTTATTTAGATATACTCTGTAGTGTGTAGTTCTGTTTAGGTAAATTCAGCAGCAGTTTGTTTATTTAGATATACTCTGTAGTGTGTAGTTCTGTTTAGGTAAATTCAGCAGCAGTTTGTTTATTTTGACATACCTTGTACTTAGTAGTTCTGCTGAGGTTAATGCAGCACTCTTTTTTTTTTATTATTTATATAGATTGTATGTATAGTATTTCTGTTTAGGTAAATATAGCATGAGTTTGTTTGTTTTGACATGCTTTATAGTCAGTATGTCTGTTTAGGTCAATACAGCAGGAGTTTGTTTATACATACTTTATACTTAGTAGTTCTCTTTAGGTAAATACAACAGGAGTTTCTTTATTTAGACATATTTTATTGTTTGTAGTTCTCTTTAGGTAAATACAATAGGAGTTTGTTTATTTAGATATACTTTATACATAGTAGTTCTGTTTAGGTAAATATAGGAGGAGTTTGTTTATTTAGACGTACCTTATTGTTTGTAGCTCTGTTTAGGTGAATATAGCAGGAGTTTGTTGATTTTGACATACTTTATAGTTAGTAGTTTTGTTTTGGTAAATGCAGCACCAGCTCTGTTCATTTAGACTTATTTTATAGTTAGTATTTCCATTCAGGTAAATGCAGCACGAGTGTATTTTAGATGTACTTTATAGTTTGGAGTTCTGTTTAGGTGAATATAGCAGGAGTTTGTTGATTTTGACATACTTTATACTTAGTAGTTTTGTTTTGGTAAATGCAGCACCAGCTCTGTTCATTTAGACTTATTTTATAGTTAGTATTTCCATTCAGGTAAATGCAGCACGAGTTTATTTTAGATGTACCTTATAGTTTGGAGCTCTGTTTAGGTAAATAGCACAGGAGTTTATTAATACATACTTTATATTTAGTTGTTCTGTCACAGGTAAATACGGAAGCAATTTGTTTATTTTGACATACTTTATAGTTAGTAGTTCTGATCAGATAAAGACAGCAGGAGTTTCTTTAATTAAGATGTACTTTATGGTTTTTAGCTGTGTTTAGCTGAATAGCGCAGGAGTTTATTTGTACATATTTTATACTTAGTTGTTCTTTTATAGGTAAATACAGAAGTAGTTTGTTCATTTAGATATACTTTATAGATAGTAGTTATGTTAAAATAAATACAGCAGGAGTTTCTTTATTTAGATGTACTTTGTAATTAGTAGTTCTGATTAGGTAAGTACAGCAGGAGTTTGTTTATTGAGACGTACTTTATTGTTAGTAGTTTTTGTTTTGTAAATACAACAGGAGTTTGTTTATTTAGACATACCTTATTGTTTGTAGCTCTGTTTAGGTGAATATAGCATGAGTTTGTTTATTTTGACATGCTTTATAGTCAGTATGTCTGTTTAGGTCAATACAGCAGGAGTTTGTTTATTAAACATATTTTATAGTTAGTAATTATGTTTAGGTCAATACAGCAAGAGTTTGTTTATTTAGATATTTGGAGTTGCAAATGGTAATAATTTTTTGAAGAAATGTTAAACTTGTATTGAAAGATTCTGGTAAATGTAGTCTTGTGTTTATGTATGAAGATGACTGTATGACATATAATTACTTAGACTGCTTAGTGAAACTTTGCTTCAATATTTTTATATTGTATAAGTTATTCGACTTTATTAAGTGAGGAAATGTTATGTAGTCTATTTTTTGTTTATTACTTTTATCATATGTTAAACCAGTGTCATTTTAAAATAATTAGGATAACGTGTTTATTTTCCTTGATCATAAGATTCAGTGGTAGGTACGTATGAGATAGACTGAATTATTGTATGCTGAGAGCTAAACTTATTATTTTATTGATGTATTTTACAGGAGTTTTGTTGAAGTAAAGCCTGGGTGTTAAACTTGGATCATATGTAGATCATAAAGAAAACATTGTCACCTCACATTATTGTTTGAGCCGAAGAAAACATGAATCATGTTAAACACAGATTAAATCTATTCCTGAATGGATCATGTAAATGGAAATTGTTTTTGCTGGTTTTTTTAAAGTTAATATTAACAGTTTTTAACATTACTGTTACTTGTGATTGCTTTTATGTTATTTTATTTTGTTAATTCACCTTCACAATTTGTATATTTTTAAGAATGTAGCCAAAAGTATTTTATTAAAAGAACCACTTTTCTCCTAATTTTGTTGTTGTTTAAATGTTTACATCACTTGCATAAATATATAAATCACCTCTTTTTTATAAATCATATCATGAAGGAATGAGTAGGAATTTTGATATTCTGATAATTACAATTTCTGTTGTTACCTATACAAGAAAGTAAAAACCTTTTCTACAAATGTATCATGCTTATACTAATATCAGAATAACCAGTGGCTGATAATACTGCACAACAAAGTTTTTGCTTCTTGAACACTGTTGGGTGTTACTGATAGATTTTTGGCTGCTGATCACAAAAATCAAATTAAAATTTGCCCATCATATACCATTTCATCAATATCTTCAGTTTTGTAATGTTTTTTTGTATATTTTTATGTCCAAAAATTTTCGTTCCTGTAAGAGACCTATGAACAATGTTTTGTGCAGTCTGGGCATGTCCAGGCATGAAATCAAGCCAGGTTGGAAGCTGTTCTGTGGAAGTTGCAGTCCGGGCATTCCTGGGCAGGCCGGAGCCAGCTTGACACTGTCTCAGCAGGCTATAAAAGTGGCTTGCATACACAATGCTGCTCATTGGATTAATATAGACCTTATAGTGTGTACATATTGTTTCAGAATATAGCATTGCCTCATAAGCACTGTAACAAGTAAGTTTGGTGTTATAGACGTTTTACAGGATGATTGGCGTCGGTCAGTATGTCTCGTCAATGTCATAACAGCTGCAATACATTCTGCTATATTTGTGGCGAGTATACGCTTGTTCATCAGAGATGCTCAAAGACTGCTCTTGTGAAGAAAGCATATCATCTGTACTGCGGCTGTAAAATTGGTGATCAAGACCAGGTATGGGTACCTCACATTTGTTGTGCGACATGTGCTGTCTATCTGAGAGCTTGGCTCAGAGGCACTCAAAAGACAATGCTGCTTGCTGTCCCGATGATATGGCGAGAACAGAAAGACCATGTGATGGACTGTTACTTCTGTTTGACTAATGTATCTGGTTTCTCTGCCAAAAACAAGAAATCAGTTGAATACCCTAATCTGCCTTCAGCAATGAGGCCCATGCCACATGACGATAGTCTTTCAATTCAAACTACCAGAGGAATGGACCTTAGATGAACCAGATGAAGAAACTGCAATGTAGGGAACTGCCAGTGACATTGATCTAGATTTTGAACCGTGCTCCTCAGGTGATCCACATCTCATAACACAGTCAGAATTAAACGATCTGGTCAGAGATTTGGGTCTCTCAACAGCAAAAGCCGAATTGCTGGGTTTGAGACTGCAGGAATAGTGTTTGCTGTCACCAGGTACGAAAATTTGTTTTTTCGAAGCCGCCAAGATGATATAACCAAATTCTTTGCACAAGTTGACAGTCTCTGTTTCTGTGTTGACATCGAAGAATTGTTCTCTGCTTTGAGTTGTGACCATGACCCGCAAGAGTGGCATCTCTTTATTGATTCAATGTTAAGCCTCAAAGCTGTTCTGTTACACAATGACAACATTCACCCTTCAATATGTGTTGGCTATACAGCACACACGAAAGAAACCTACAAGAACATGTGCTACATGTTGCTGTAGCACATCCAGTTCAGCAAGTACAACTGGAATATCTGTGGAGATCTGAAAGTCGTTGCTCTGTTACTGGGACTGCAGCTCGGCTATACAAAGTACTATTGTTTCATCTGTGAATGGGACAGTCGTGTCAAAGAGTCATATTATTCTAAACAGAGCTGGCCACTCCGTAAAAAAGTTAGTTCCAGGACAGAAAAATGTGATGCATGAACCGCTTGTTTACCCGGTAGATCTCTATTCTTCACATTCAATATATCTCACACCCAAATCTGTATTATTTGTTGAATTACCCACTACTTCTCACCCACATCTCTGTTCTTCTTCGTCTTGCTATTTGAAAATCATATATCTATTCTTCATATTTTTACAAAACCTGACATCCAGATCTTTATTATTCAACTACCTTTTAACTCTTTGACATCCATATCTCTATTCTTTATTGCCATGCTAAGTGTTTGAGATCCAAATCTTTATTCATACCATTTCTAAGTATTTCTTTCTCAGATCTTCACTTTGCATTATCTTTCCCACTGCTTAACATCCAGGTCTCTATATTCCATCCTCTTCCTAATTATTTGACACTCAAATCTCTCTTCTTGACATTTAATATATCTAACACCCAAATCTCTCTTCTCCCTTGTATTACCCACCACATCCACCCACATCTCTATGTTTCTTTGTCTGCTATTTGAAATTCATGTATCTATTCTTCATATTGTATAAAAATCTGGAATCCACATCTTTATTTTTCACCTACCTTTTAACTGTTCCACATTCATATCACTATTGTTCAATGCCTTTTCTAAGTATTTGATATCCAAATCTCTATTCAAACCTTTTTTTCTAAGCATTTATTCCTCTGATCTTCATTTTGTATCATCTTACCCAACGCTTGACATCCAGGTCTTTCATTTTCATCGTCTTACTAACTATTTGACACTCAAATCTCTATTCTTGCCATTCTATATATGTAACACCCAAATATCTATTCTTCATTGTATTATCCACCACTTCCCACCCACATCTCTATTCTTTTTTGTCTTGCTATTTGAAAGTCATATATCCTTGATATTTTTATAAAAATGTGAATCCACATCTTTTTCTTCACCAACCTTTTAACTGTTTCACATCCATATCTCTGTTCTTCATCACGTTGCTAAGTATTTGATATCCAAATCTCTATTTATACCTTTTATTTCTTAGTATTTATTCCTGAGATCTCCATTTTACATTTTCTTACCAACTGCTTGACATCCAGTCTCTATATTCCAACCTCTTCCCAACTATTTGACACTCAAATCTCTATATTTCTATGTATTACCCACCACTTCCACCCACATCTCTACTTTTCTTCGTTTTGCTCTTTGAAATCCATGTATCTATTTTTCATATTTTATAAAAATCAGGCATCCAATCTTTATTTTTCACCTACCTTTTAACTGTTTCACATCCATATCACTATTCTTCAATGCCTTGCCAAGAATTTGAGTTCCAAATCTCTATTCAAATTTTTTTCTAAGCATCTATTCCTCATATCTCCATTTTACATTTTCTTACCAACTACTTGACATCCAGTGGTCTTGCTAACTATATGACAACCAAATATCTATTTTTCTCCTACATATCTGATACCCAAATACCTATTTTTCGTTGTATTAACCACCACTTCCCACCCACATCTTTATTCTTCATCTTCTTGCTTGAAAGGAGAAACAATGCATTCCCGATGCCTAATCGCACAGTTAAGTGCCCCAAGGCAAAATTACAGTCTGCCATGAGGGCAGTTCAGGATGAAGTTCGGCCTTTCTATTTGGTATAGATTAGCGAAATTTGGAAAGATCTTCTCGTGGTTTATGACGCTTCCACACATGGTACTGCAGACAGCAGTTTTCCCTTGTTTATAGAGTTAGATAGTCATGTTTTATTTTCTCAATCACTAAAAAACTTTTTGTGACTTCTTCTGTATTTAATTAATTCAACCACTAGGTATTAAAAGAAAATTGATAAAAGATTGTCGTAAAAGTACTTACCATGAAGACATCGAGAGGACTGTATCGAAAGGTTTTGTGCATGTCTGACATTTTGAAAACCCTCACTATACGTTATAAGTATTTCTGCTAACAGTTAAATTCATCAAAGGAAGATGGCCATTGTATACTACCTGTTGTCTTCATTTCTGTGATGAAAATGTTACATACAAAGTAATTTTTACTTTCCATGTAACACTATTGAGTAACAAAACAAATTCACAATGATAAAAGACCAGAAAAATATTAAAGCTGTAATTTTGGAAGCTTGTGTCTGGGACATCTGTAAACATCGATCAAGCTTTTTGTAAAAGCGTGTTCAGTGTTTGTACCTCTTACTTGTTAGTAAGTAAACAGTAGTTGTTGTAAAGTGTGTTCAATGTTTGTACCTCTTACTTAATTCTTAATAAGTGAACAGTATTTTTTGTAAAGCGTGTTCAATGTTTGTACCTCTAACTTGTCAGTAAGTAAACAGTAGTTGTTGTAAAGCGTGTTCAATGTTTGCACCTCTTACTTAGTTGTTAGTAAGTGAACAGTAGTTGTTTTAAGGCGTGTTCAAAGTTTGTACCTCTTACTTTCTTCTTAGTAAGTAAATAGTAGCTTTTGTAATGGGTGTTCAATGTTTGTGCCTCTTACTTACTCTTTAGTAAGTATTCACTATGCCTAATCGCACAGTTAAGTACCCCAAATCAAAACTACAGTCTTCCTTGAGGGCAGTTCAGGGTGTACATTCAGTCTTTCTATTTGGTGTAGGTTAGCTAAAATTTGGAAAGACCTTCTCGTTGTTTATGACACTTCAATACATGATACTGAAAACAGCAGTTTTTCCTTGTTTATAGAGTTAAATAGTCATTTTATTTTCTTAATAATTAAATAACTTTTCTGACTACTTTTGTATTTAATTAATTAAACCACTAGGTATTAAAACAAGGTTATAAAATACTGACGTAAAACACTTTACCATGACGACATCGAGAGTACTGTATCAATAGGTCTTATGTATGTCTGTGACATTTTGCAAACTCTCAGTACACGTTATAAGTATACTCTTCAAAACAAGAAACGCAAAAGGGATATTTTTGTTATTTTAAAGAGAAATATATGTAATAACGTTACAAGCTCAGAGTATGTAATGTTACACGTGTTAAGGCACTGATTGTCAGACCAAAATGACAATAAAAGTTGTGTACTTTGAAAACGGAGGAAAACATCGGATTTTTCGCCAAAACGCATGCGTGTCCAATAAATTTGTTTGAGAGATCTGCATGTTTTGCAAGTGCAACGTGTGCAAAATCCCTATAAAAGTGACGGGTTCTCGGTTTCCATAGCTCAGTGTTAAGCCACCGACACGCAATACAGTTACGCCAAGAGTGACTGAAGCACAACGCAACAACGCCATTGGTCGTTTGGAAGCAGGCAAATCTCGATCAGATGTTGCCAGAGCTATAAATGTCTACCCAAGCACCATCACAAGGCTATGGAATCGTCACCAACAACATGGATCAACTCGTGACTGTCCACGATCTGGCAGACCTCGTGTGACCACGTCCGCACAAGATCGCAACATCCGGTTACGTCACCTTCGGGATAGGACCACCACTGCGACGTCTACTGCCTCAACCATACCAGGGCGGCGTAGGATTTCCGATCAGACCGTACGCAACCGTCGACGAGATTCTTAGGCCCCATGTGCAACCCATCACGGTAAACGTCAACGACGTTTTTCAACATGACAACGCCCGTCTTCACACAGCCCGACTCACCACTGTCTTCGTGAGACACCACAACATCAATGTTCTTCCCTGGCCCTCCAGATCACCAGATTTAAACCCCATCGAACATCTTTGGGACGAGTTGGACCGACGTCTGCGACGGCGACAACCTCAACCGCAGACTCTACCTCAGCTTGCAGTAGCTTTGCAGGATGAGTGGACAGCCATTCAACAGGATGTGATTCGTCATCTCATCGCTTCCATGGGCAAGAGATGCCAAGCAGTTATTGATGCTCACGGAGGGCATACTCGTTATTGACGTTGAGTGACGTTAAACTTCATCAGTGAGCGTGGACTTCGCCTTTGCAGACTTTGGATGTTCAGCAGTGAATGTGCAAAGTTTCACACATGTCATAGAGAACTACCCGGAATAAACTTGTTAACAATTAATCTCATATTTTGCCTTTTGCGTTTCTTTTTTTTGAAGAGTATATTTCTCCTGACAGTTAATATGAAAAAAAAAAAAAGATGAACATTGTGTTGTACCTTTTGTCTTTATTTCTGTAATAAAAAATGTTATATGCAAAGCAAATTTTACTTTGGATGTAAAACTCTTGAGCAGCAAAAGAAATTCACAATGATAAAAGACCAGAAAAATATTAAAGCAGTAGTTTTGGAAGCGTGTGTCTAGGACATCTGTAAACATCGATCAAGCTCATTTCAGCTATAATCTATAGCTAGAAAGTTCGGCCTTTCTATTTAATATATGTTAGCTAAAATTGGGAAGAAGACTTACTCGTGATTTATGACGCTTCAATACATGGTACTGTAGACAGTAATTTTCCCCTGTTTATAGAGTTAAACAGTCATGTTCTATTTTCTCAAACATTAAATAACTTTTCGTGACTATTTCTGTATTTTATTAGTTCAACCACTAGGTATTAAAAGGAAATGTTTGAAGTTATTTGCAATGACGACCATGCAACTCGTGACTGAGACCTCTTGTTAGGCGTTTAGGAATTCCCTTTGCTATGGTCTTAAACTTTTGATCAGCTAGTATTTAGGTTAATTTCATAGTGTTCACATTTTCTTCATTAAATGCTAATTTTTTTAAATTTTATTTTCCCTTTTCTTATTTTCATCTTTCTTGTTTGTTTGTTTTTGGAATTTCGCACAAAGCTACTCGAGGACTATCTGTGCTAGCCGTCCCTAATTTAGCAGTGTAAGACTAGAGGGAAGGCAGCTAGTCATCACCACCCACCGCCAACTCTTGGGCTACACTTTTACCAACGAATAGTGGGATTGACCGTCACATTATACACCCCCACGGCTGGGAGGGCGAGCATGTTTAGCGCCACGCGGGCGTTCATCTTTCGAAGCTCTACTCAAATAAATAGTTGAGTCTTACGACGCAAAATGCATATTTTGTTTTTATGTTCATTGGCCTTAAGATTTTGGCCTGCTGTGTAATGTTGAAGACATATATTTTTGGTAAATCCCATATAAAGAATTAATTAGGTGATATTTTCTTATCTTACTGTTATAAAAAGGACATGGATTGCGTATCTGTATCTATGTGACCGAAATAATAAATACATTGTGTCACTACCTATTTAGTTGCACCACAAACAAAAATCTATAATAAAATTCCCACTTTGGTATTCTAAATTCATACAATTATAAAAAATAACTACGATACGTTCGACAAGCCTTTGTTTATCAAAGAACAGAATTTTAAAGTACTGTCTTTTTCACAAGAACTCTACTTTCACTGAGACTAAATCTAAAGGTTTGATTATATCTTTATTGATGTAATTTATCAATATACTTTTAAGGAATGCAGTTACAAAAACTGTTGATTTTTGAATAAACGGTACCACACTTAATAGATCAAAAATAGTATTTGTGTTATCACAATAAAAACAGTTTTGCACTGCATTAATTACCGTAAAAAAGAATATATTTATCTTAGAAAATAGTCCCTTTTCCAATTTTTTTAGTACGACGCTTTTTAAAACAGGTTGTAAAGTGAGTATTTCTTACTATTTATCTGACTTTTGTTTCTCATTTCAAGAATTTAATTCATTTTTATAAAATGACCTTATGTGAATATGCAACTAAAATATTTATACAAAACTTTATACCAACAAATTGTACTGGTCGAAATACCCGTGGAATGCAAGGTGGGTAATTTTTTGTTGTAAAATTTTGTTCTTTCTTCTCAAAGTACGCCCGCTTAATTTAATGTCTCGTCTCTATAGTTACTATGTGCAAATATTCAGTATTATTGTGGTCCCATTTCATTGTTGTCTTTCTTCACATTGGTTGACAGTGTAACAATACGCTTGAATCAGTTGTTGTAATGAAATGACGTAAGCAAAAGAGAAGGAAAATAACAGAAAAATAAAACTGATAAGTGGGGATAACAGCGGGAAAAGTCAGATGATATTCATAGTTGAGTGATGAAAACGAAAATTTATCCTTTAAATATAGTTAACAAAGTGTACATAGAATATAAATAAAGGTTTGTTTCTCGCGATCACAGGAATGATGATTTGTTGGTGTAGATCTTAAAGCAACAAGTTTTTTGATGTGACAACGTTTATTTGTCGTCTGTAGATTTATTCTATACATACAACTTTAACCTTTTACATATATACTGTATGTATGTGTTATATGAAATATAAAAATAGAGAGAATTACAAATATTTTATGGTTCGATTAAAGTACACAAATCAGTGATGTCGAGAAACCCACTTGTTGAGAAATTTATATGCAAAAACGGCTCGTTTGGGTTGAGAAAATATTTTACATAGAAGAGCGAACAACGTTTCGACCTTCTTCGGTCATCGTCAGGTTCACAAAGGTAACTGACCTGTTTATCTTTAAATGTATGACAGAGTTAAGTATTGCTGGTATTGATTAAAATAAACTGGGTTACTATAGTGCTTCAAACAGTAAACTTTCAACTTTTATTTATGAAACACTTATATGATACATCATTTGTTAATATAAAAGATTCATAACACAAAATATGCCAGAAAGTAATTGAGCTCTTCAGGCTGGTTTCCTTTAAGAGGAGTCATTCAGATAGTTGTGTCTCACTCTGGATTATTTGTGGAGAAGGTAAGACTAGAATAATAGTAAGTGTATAAGGAATAAAAAGTTTTTATATACTGTACTTTTAATTACACTTTCCGTGTTGTTTGAGGTGATGTGATATCCTTTGATATAAATATTGTTAGTGTTGTGAGATATACAGAAACTTGTTTGAACAAATAAATGACTACAACATTGTCTGCTGGAATGAACAAGCACTGTAACATTGTTCAAAATATATATAAAGATACATGATTATAAATTAACTTGAGAGTCTGCTATCAATTAATAATTTAAAAAGACAATTATTTAGTATACATATTGATTTTATAATATTTATAAAAAAGCTGATTGCTTCTTTTTATTGTTCATTCTTAGTTTGGCCTTGTTTTATATAGACTGTATATCTTTGCAATAATTGAGTAATGAGGTTTGTCACATTGACTTATAATTTGTTTTGTAAACATCAATGACTTAGGTTTATTTAAATATTGTTTGATAAAACAGTAGTTAAAAAAGGAAGTTTGAAACAATAAAGTGTTGAAATTACATCTTCAGATACCACATGTCTACTGACAGATCTAGGTATCATGACAGTCATGTCAGTTTCTGTAACTCAACAATAAAAATTTACTTATCACACAGTTTGTTGTTAAGGCTTTTTTTTAACTGTATTTGTATCACGTCATCCCATAAGTAATGCCCAAAAATTTAATACAGAAAGTGCATCTTCATTTCCCTTTTTGTAGAAGGCTTTAATGACTAAAATATGTAGTAGGGCATATATAAAAATGTTCAGACAAATAAAATAAACTAACCCAACTCCACTTTTTCAGATCATAAATCAAATAAACTTTTATGAAGATGGATGTGTCTGAGGAGCACTTTAGGCATATAAGGCTTTGAGTTTAAAAAAGGCAATAGTGCAGCAGAAACAACATGAAACATTCAGGGTGTTTATGGTATGGTTATTGAGTTGATTTTCTGATTGCAGTCTGAAGCTTCATCATCATGTTATATTAGGTGTGCATCTCAATCTGATTGGTTGAGGACATCATTCTTCTAGGACTAGATGTATCACTATTGGTTCAGATAGTATGAAGCTATAGTTGATCTCTCAATTGTGGTCTGACGTGCCTCAACCACGCTGTATCAATGGCAGGTCAAGTCACAGTTGGTCAGTGACCTTCTTTTGTGAACTGGATATATTATTCACAGTTCCAATGGTTTGAGGATGGAATTGGTAACACAGCTTTGAGTGGGCTTGCCCTATCTTTTAAAAGTCTCAGACACTTTTACTTACTGCTGTTTATCGTATGTTTCTCTTTGTTGTCCATTCAGTGATGATGTTTTTCATCAAGAGTGAAGAGTAAAACTGATTCAGATGTGGTTCAATCTCCCTTTAGTGTGTTTACTAAACAGAGATGTTGATAAACTCCATGGCCTTTTTTTAGATGTATTTTGAAAAGGGATAATCTTCGTAATGTTACACCACTCCCTTCACCAGGTCAATGTGTAGGATTGTAGCTTTCAGCAAAGGTGAGGAATCATATTGGAACTTATAATTTTCTTACCAATAAAATGTATTTCTGATTGATACTTACCACTTTTCACACTTTACATCCTTCTTTCCCATGTAGTATTTTTCTTTCTAGCATCTAATCTCCAAGTGAGCACTTTCCCACTTTTCAGTCACAACTACAGAAGAATCAGGACATTGACACACAAGTTTATGTTGGGAAGCTAGATACCTTGATTCAATCCTTCAACTCACAGTTTCATGATTTTGACCAATGCAGATTGTTGATGAAACTTTCTGCTGATCCGTTCAGTGTGTCAGTGGATGATTTGTCAGCAGAATATCAGCTCGAACTTATTGATCTCCAGGCATCTGATGAACTGTGTGCTATTTACCGAGAAAACAGTTTTCTTGACTTCTACAAAACGTTGCCTGATACATTTGCTAATCTGAAAGAGAACGCACTTGTCCAACCAGCATATTTGGCAGCATGTACTGCTGCAAACAGGCTTTCTCGCATATGAAACTGAACATAAACAACACTCGCAATCAGCTGACTGATGATCATCTAGAAGCAGTCTTGCGTCTTTCAACGTCGAACATCAAGCCAGACATTTCTAAGCTCATAGATGACATGCAGCACCATCCATCACACTGAATTTGTGACAGTTGACGTATCATAACATTTCTTAGAATAATGTCCAAACTCTTTGATGTAATCGTTATTTGTGTGTTCTTAAATGTGATGTCCATCTTGTATGAAACAACTGTGGGACGATTTTAATCTTCACTTTTTTGTGGCCCCCAACGGTTACGAGAAGTCTGTTTGTGGCCCCTGATTCAAAAAGTTTGTACACCGCTGCACTAGTCTTACGCTGCTAAATTAGGGATGGCTAGTGCAGATAGCCCTCGAGTAGCTTTGCATGAAATTCAGAAACAAAAGAAACAAACATTGAATTTAATTGTAATTAAACTCAAGGGCCTAGCATGGCCAAGCGTGTTAAGGTGTTTAACTCGTAATCTGAGGGTCGCTTGTTCGAATCCCGGTCGCACCAAACATGCAACCAGCCATTTCAGCCATGGGTGCGTTATAATGTGACTGTCAATCCCTCTATTTTCATTGGTAGAAGAGTACCCCAAGAGTTGGCGGTGGGTGGTGATGACTAGATGCCTTCCCTCTAGTCTTGCACTGCTAAATTAGGGATGGTTAGCGCAGATAGCCTTCAAGTAGCTTTGCGAGAAATTAAAAAAAAACCCAACAAAAAACAAACAATTAAGCTCAAACTTAGTTTATATTGAATAGGTAAGACCCACATTGTGCAAAGGAGTCAATGGTTACAAAATATAGAACCTGACTCTTCTGACACTTTCACAAGCTCATAGATAACACAATATTCAAATACATGATAATGTCAAACATTCATTTAAGATAATGACAGTACTCCATTCTGTATACATAAAGGCAAAGGAAGGCCTAGTTGCACTGATACATTAACTGATTTCACCATGATGATATGCAGAAGTGGATTAAATTAAAACTACAAGCATATATATAAGCATCCTTAGCTTATTCTAGATACTCAGTCATAAATCTCAAGTAAGACACCAACCTGTTGAAATTAGTGTCAGAGAGTATCAATGTAGCTAGGCAACAGGTATCATCTGTGAGATATGGACTGATGGCTTTATCATATCCTTATCCCAGCCCTTGAAGGATCACTGTTGCTTTAAAAGTAATCAAAATATCATCTTACAAAACATTATTGCTAATATTCCAGAGAGGGCTGTAGCTAGATTGTCCTTTCAGATTGAATTACTTTTAGTCTCATTATCAGATGATTATTGCGACAGAAAAGAATTTGAAAATGATATATATAGGAAGGCTTGAAATATGGTCAAGTATCTTGGCAGTGGTTTTAGATTTAGAAGATGCTTACAATAAACTCCAGCTGCCCATTTTTGCTGATAAAATATTCAGAAGGTGCATCATGCAGCATATTTAAGATTGGTCGTAGCCTCACTATTTACTGTAATATGTACCCTGAATCATGAAATCTGGTAATCAGACAGATCACTATCAATGCCAGTATGCTTCATAGATCACCAATATTGCTAGTCTTCTTCAACATCTGAACTAGCAAGGTGAGCAAGTGGTTCAGTGACCCAGGAATAGTCACCAATCCTTCAAAAGCCACAGTTTTGGACACTCAGTAACAGACGTACTGTTAAAGATAAACCATTAGCAACCATTTAAAGCAGTGGCATCCTTCTGAAAGAAACACTAAAGTACTTTAGAAATACTAAACTTTGATAGACAACTCATTTTCATCAGTCACATTAACACCATGGTAACCAGAGCTAATAAATTCAGTGATGGAGCACCAAATAATGGGCCGGAAACAAAAAACAAAGACGCTGATTTAGTTTTAATTTTAGGCAAATAAAGAGTCAATAAAAGTTGTGATATTTTATTAATTATATGATATAGCATGTTGAAATGAAATGTTATTGTTTTTATTACGGCATTGTTTTTCAATCTTCATGCTGTGGGTATAGGTTGATGGGGCCTCAAATCTTCTTTATTCATATCAAGAGAGCATCAGACTAAAAGAGTTGGAAACTACTGCTCTAGTGAAACAAAAAAAAGTAAGATGTCCACAAGTTACACGTTTTAACCAATGGCCGACATGGTAGTACTGGTTTCTGTATTGTCTTTTCAATAGGCTGCTTTCCTAAAGTTTATAGAAAACCCAGTCTTGTTTCAGAGTTAAAACAAAGGTTGTAGTATTTATGTTTTACATGTTTAGAACGATTAGCACATCCGTCAACAAGAATGTCAAAATTACACTCAGAAACTGGAGGGAAATTTAGAAAAATATTACATAAAAATATCTGACTAAAGATATATGTTAGTTGGAAAATATTGAAACTCATGACTATTTGTGGGTGTGGCTTCAGGAAACAAGGGGTCTGTCGTGTTGTACTCAGTCGAACATACTGTACGTTTGTTCATTCATAAATAGCATAGTTTTCCCAAAAAGGAAGCTATTTATAGGTGTCTGAATTTAGCTGTTTGTCAGTCTAACTTTACATAATCTTATCCATAATTGTTTGTTGCCACTAATCGCAATAAGTTAAGCAAATGTGTTTTACTCGATTTAATGTCAATCATGTACTCTTTAATTTCAGAACCTAACACATGCAGCAGTGTATAATGTAACCCTCTTAGCGGTATTTTTAACACTTACCGAAAGTTAATGAAGAAAAACTAGAAACCATTCGTGCAAAAAAAGAAAATACAAGAACACGACAACATATTCATATCACAAAATAAAATAAAATAAAATAATAAAAGAACCGTGGGATTGAAAACACAATGGGATAATTTTTTTTCCACATTTTCTGCATGGTATTAATATCCTTCGATTATGGTATCTGTGACGAAGAAATTCTTTTTATGTTTTGTTTTGATATGGATATATCAACTATACACATTGTAACAATGTTTAATTGTATTGTCTACAATGTTATCTACAATAGAAATGTTTTATATCATAATTACCCTGAAAAATATCTCTGTTTAATAATACCCTAGCTGAAATACCAACTAATGATAGGCTTATAATTATAAACTATAACTACAGGATATGAAACACTTTTTATACCATATATTTATGTTTCTGAGGTTAATCACACTTTTCACCTGTTAATGACTGCTTCATATTTTCACTGGTCAAGACTGCAAATCTACACCCGACCTAGATCCTTGTAAAGCTTGTATACCTGTGTATTACTACGATCCAGATAGCCACCAGTATGTGAGTTTCATTCATGGGGGCTGTGAAGAGAATACAAACCGATATGAACAATAGCAGAGTGCTTAGTTGTTTGTTTTGGTTGTAAATAATGTTTCCTGTAATTTTTGTTCTGTACAAACATTTTGATTTTTTTGGAATGTATACTGGAGTATAATGAACATGTATTTACAATAACACACAACTTGGTAAAAAGTGAAAACTTAATAACGTTTAATGTACACTACATGTATTTACTGAATATTTATAATATTAACATCATACCAAACAACTACGTACACTAATAAAGATGGGATCTCAGTTATATACACATAAGTTCTATTTTTATATATATTTACTAATATCTGACTATACTACAATGTGTATATCCACTAATTTTTTAACACATTTCACTGGTGTCTTTCTCTAGAATAATAAAACCTTGGACTGCAGGAACATTTCCACAGTCTGATAAATCCTTAATATAGCACATGACAGCAGTGTTAACTCCAAGTTAAAATGGTGTTTACTGTAGATTCTAAGAATTTTTTGACTGTTATTGTATTTATTGTAACTCAGTAATAGGACAGAGAAAATTTGGGATATGCTTCATGAAAGAAAACACTCAAATTAACCTGTTATTTTACAGATTCTAAAGCTACTCTGAAGAAACTTGTTTATATTACACAATTAACTTATTGGTTTATAGTATAAAATTAACTGACTGGTTTATAATATAGAATGCACTGACTGGTTTTTAGTAAAGAATTAACCAACTGGTTTCTAATATACACTTAATAGTCAGGTTTATATTAAAGAAGTAACCAAAATGTTAAAAAATGGAATTAACCAGCTGGTTTATAGTAAGTAATCAACCAACTTATTTACACTGTGGTATTAACTGACGGATTTACCGTGATAGAATTTCACTGACTTATTCACATTAATAATTTCAATTCATTTATTTCTGTATATAGCCTCAACTGATTGGTTCATTATTTTAGTTATAACAAAAATTTGCTTTATAATTATTCAACAAAACATGGATGTAGAGAATAATTTTACAGTTATTGGTTATGAAGAGGTATCATACCAAAAACATATGATTTTATTATCTATAAAAATTATATGTGACACATTTTCCTTTTTTATATTTTGTTGCATTTTACAGCATTTATCCTACTTTTTATATAAAAGTTTATTGGCTTATAACTTGCGTGTATTACTGACCTTTGACCTTATCACAGGGTTGTTTCAACTGTTCTAAGGCTTGAATATAGTTGATCCACAAGATAACAGACCATAGACAGTTTCAAATAGTTTGTTTTTGAATAGAGAAACAATTGAAAAGGATTTTGAACTGGGTGTCCTACAGACAAACAAGAAAGATAAACTACTGGGACCTATTTACTTTGTAATTCCACATGTCTTTAAAGTTTATAACACATTTTGATACTGTTTAAATAACTTCATTATCTCAATTAAATGATTCTAGTAAAAAAGTCCAAAATAGAAATTTTACAATTAAGAAAAAAAACTGTTTACTTAGTGCCATCTGATAAAGCATCATGCCATATTGGCTGATATGGTTTTTATCTGATGCCAGAAAGCAAAAGGATTTTTAATAAAAATTTGTCATAAATACAGGAAGTAAAAGAATTGACTGCTTATGATACAAAGTGATTTTCATGTTAAAATAAGAATACTTTCCTTGCTCTCAAAATGTTCAAACTATATTTGCATGACCATTAAAATTTCCTAAATAAATACAAAATGTTTTTCTTCAGAAACACTTTACATTGTATCTGTTATTTTGTCTGTCATCACTCTACACTGGATTAGACTGGCTCAGTAACCACCACTTAAAATTATGAAATAAATCTCAGTTATCCCATTTTTTTAAAATCAAACTTGTGTTTATCATGTTGTTGAAACATTGTTTAGCAGGAAAGTCTGTTTTTGTTTTTGCTGGGCAATGGGGAAATCTCTATATCTACTACTCCAGATTCTATGTTATTTGGAACACTGTTTCTCATAGATTTCTGTTTTTCTACTTCTGTCTATGTTTTAAGGTTTTTCCATTTTATCCATCTCTAAGGTTAATGAAAATATATTTCCTCAAAAGTATCCCAAGTTGTATAAAAAGTTAATTTCAAAGAAAAAAAAACCTATCTATACTAAGAAAAAATATATACCATACAGTGACTATTATGTAAGTCATAAAATAATAAATATATTTCTTGTATTTGTTATGATGATTCATAATCTAAATGTAATTGAAACAATAATTCTATAAAATTAAACAACATGGTTACTTCCTCTATGTTTACCTATTGTTCATATATTTCTGAAGAAATAATATCTGTTTAGAAAGAATTATAATTAGATTGATGCTATCATATTGGAAGTTTCTTAAGACAAGAATAATCGAAAACTTCTTACCCTGAACTCTCTGATTTGTTTCCCCACTGTTTACTGCCCAGAGGGTCAACATACTGCGATATAAATTTTGTTTGTTACAGTACTCAGTGATAGAAAACAACCCACAAAGCGGGGAGAAATAATATATTTTTTTTGTAACCAATTGAATGACAAAAGAATAAAATAAGTCAACATCTAAGGAATGACCCTTAGTATAGGCACAACAGAGACAACACTAACTAGAATAACACACGAGTATAACATGAGGTTATGTCAGTCCATAACAGATCAGCCATGGGACTCGGACCCACTTATTAGGAGACTAGGACAGATCAGATTTGACCTGATTGCTTTCATATAACTGATATAGAAAATATAAAGTCAGTAAGTACAAACAAGTAATACACTAGTCGAAGAAGTATATAAAACACATAATATAAATATAATAGTACAATTTGTTGTCTATTGTACATCCACATAGCCATTTTGCAAGGTGTGGGTGGATCTTCACCAAAATTTGTATGGAGGTTCATTTGGTTCATGGAGAGATACATGCAAGTTGTTGGTTTTGTGTTTTGTAGTTTTTAAAAGTGTTTTTGAGATTTTTAATCAGTACTTCGCTCACTGTCGATGGGTCTTCAGCAAATTTAGCATGAATATTTATTGGATCCATGCGGAGATGCAGGCAAACTTGCAGTCTCACACTTTGTGTTTTACAATTTTAACATTTTTACAATGAAATATAAGGGAAGCAATTTTTTCATGTTCTCTGATAACCTTTCATTTATCACAAATTTACATAAGTTTTGTTAAGAAGATGGAATAATCCAACTAGTTAACAATATGCTCGACAGATACAGATAATGTAATAGTAGTAACTAGAAAATAATGTATTAGGTTGTCCGAAATAAATGTCAGAATTCTTACAATGATACTTAGAAGCTGAATATTGAGGAACTTATTATTGTTTGGTTGGTTTAATCCAACATTTGTCACTTACAATGTATCATAACTGTCTGCTGTTTCAACTCTACTCAGAATAAGTTTCACATCCCCCAAGGCAGCCTGGACAAGAAGGACTTTTGTCTGATTTCTCTCTATGATTTCAAACTTTAACAAAAAACTATCGAAGCTAGACGAAACATCAACCAAGCATTCGGCTGTTGATCTGTTACTGAATGTACAGTTTAGAGCTGGTTCCAAATATTTCAACATGGAGATTAAAGGAAGCAGTTGAGAGAGACCCTCGCACAACAGTACATGAGCTTGCAGAAAAGTTAAGCACAGACAAATCAAGCATTGCCAACCACCTGATCTTTTCGAATAATTTACAACAATTACAGTAGGAAATAGCATAACAGAATTAACCAAGTCAGTTTGAGCACTAAATTTGGTTGTTGATATGAAACTAAATTTATATTTTTTATCCTTTTAAGTTTTACCTCAATGAGAGAGAGAAGACTTCCATCAAACTTATAAATTTGACCACTATTTATCATGAACTACATTTGCTATACATGGGCACGGTGGTAAAGACTGCTGAGGATAAGAAAATGTTATGACAGAGATATTCCTTGGAGTAACAAACAGATGAGTTAAATTAAACATATCCATTTGAAATGACCAACACACTTGTCTAGAAATAACTGAAAAAAAATATCCTAAGATATATAATTGTACCAGTGTGTAATCCAGATTCGAAAATTTGTTTTGTACCTGCACGATCATATAATTAGATATTTTCAGGAATTCAGAATAAGAAGTCAGGGTTATATGAAAATGGAATCATTACCCCAAGACCGTTTTACTTGTACAGAAGTCGGACATGTGGTACATGGTTCTCTACTATCAAAGATGAGATATCATTATCCATAATATGTCAGTACCCACATGAAACTATGACAATACAATTAAATGTGGTATTTATTTAAAATTAATGACAAATTGTTCAGTGCATAGACAAGATGTAAGTTTATCCCCAAGCTTTAGAAGGAAAATTAGAGAAGGTTATTTGTTTCTTCGAAGTTAAGCACAAAGCTACAGAATAGGGCTCTGAACTCTGCTCACAATGGGTGTCGAAAACCAGTTATCTAGCAGATATACTGCTGTGCCAATAGGAAGTTGAAGATATAAACATTCAAATTGTGCATAAAATAATGAAAAAAGAAAATATAAGATTATGTAAGCATCTAGAATCAAGTATATAAAAATCATGTTCATATTGCCTATAAATTTATGTTACTAACATTTTCTCATCTTCTACGTTCTTAGATTCGCCATTAGTAATTTCTTTATAACCTAATTGAAATTTGTTGTCTCACTGTCATCAAATTCAATGTTGTTTTTTTATATCTTTCTAATTTCGTTTAATAATCCATCTAATCTTAGTATCCTAATCAGAGTTTATCTGGTGCCCTATAAAACAATATGTTTGTTAGGAATGTTACTAAATAAAGTGTTACTAATTTTTATATAGAGGAGCCTTTTTACAGATATATTTTCTCTAGAAGTGGGTTTTCTCGTCATCATAGTTTTGGAATGATTACTCTCTTCTCGCATAACTCTATTATTTTATTTTGGATGCCTACAAATATCACATAATTATAAGACACTATTTGAATTGAATAAGTTCCTGAATTAGGCTCACATACTCTAACAGGTCCCTTTATACACTTTCATACGTCTTCTGTCAGTTCTGTGTGCTAATTAACTATGCAAGACTCTTGTTCTCCACAGTTAATGCCAATGAGTTCTTTAATGCCAATAATAATGCATTATTCCATATAGTTAAACATTCTGTGTGTTGCTTTCAAATAGTATCCTTACAAACATTCATAGGATATTTATTACTGTAGCTTATGTATAATACATATAAATCTAGTCACCACATATATAAAACACACGTAAAGTGTGAAGACAGTCTTCATTCAATTTTACTCAATACTTTCTACAATTTACTAGAAGGTAAAAATATGACCTGAATTGCCTATTTGCTGCCACATACAGTGTTTGTACTAATTTAGTCAACTCTGTTTTTCTACTTCTTACCGTAAAAGTCGAGTTCATTTTAGTTTTTTTCCTACTAAAAAAGGCTTTATTTTTAACTAAAAATATTTTTGTTACATATATTATTTAAACTATAAAATACTTTTTACATGAATAATTTTCTGAATAAACAATTTCAAATTCATACCTGTATTTTTTAAAATAACATATATTGAACACTATATTGGTTATTTTTATAGCATAAAGGAAGCAATTACCATTTCTTCTTACTTCAAAGGGCCCGGGCATGGCCAAGCTTGTTAAGGCGTCCGACTTGTAATCCGAGGGTCTTGGGTTTGAATCCCGATCGCACCAAACATGCTCGCCCTTTCAGCCATGGGGATGTTATAATGTGACGGTCAATCCCACTATTCGTCCCCTCGGTGTGGATTCCTTTACGTGGTGAGGGGACCTCCCATGGAAGGTTCTGTTCTATCTGGTTACCTTCTCTGGGATCTAAACATCCACCCACGTGTTTGCCGTGCGTGGCGACCCGTGAAGGGGAGGAGTGGATCCTGGTGATTGAGGGGTCCAACCCTAACACACCACTTTGGCCTCAAATTCCTGTAGACGGGCGGCCTTTGGGTGGCCCCCCTTTGGTCAATCAGCTGGTCCACTTGGGCTAGAGTCAACCAAGTACCAGTGTTGGAAGTTCTCAACGGGTGTTGTGGACATTGTGCCTGATGCTGGTGTTTTGGTATAGTGCTCACAAAACCCTGGCGTTGCTGCATTGTCCTTGCATGACTTTGTAGGCCCCTTGTAGGGCTCCATGGTGGGTGGGGTCAGTGGGTACCGAAATTTTTCTTTTCCTATGGATCCTCCAAAAATTTAAATAAAATTGTAAAAAAACAGTCAATGGGTAAGTGACCACGTCTTGAATACTCAGAACAGCAATCTTCAGCATCAGTAACACACGTACCTCATTTTCTTATATTACATTCTCTTTCGGAAAAACCTTTAGGCAAATGTCCCCTTTTATTCAAAAGGACTAGAGGGACTTGTGGCTCTCCAAAGTCAGTAAAGAAACTTCGATCTGGTGACATATTGGTTGAAACATCCACATCCCAACACAGTGAACTCCTCTTGAATTCAAAGGCAATTGGGGATATACCTATTGAGGTTACACCCCATGCTACCTTGAATTCTTCACGAGGAGTTATTGTTGAAAGGGATTTGAAGAACGTTCCCAAGTCAGAGATTCTCGCTGGTCTCTCCACTCAAGGAGTTTCTGCAGTGAGGCATCTCCACTGCAAAGATGGAGTTACACTGCCAACAAATACCCTCGTTTTAACATTTACTTCACCACGTGCACCTGCCACCATCAAGGCAGGTTATCTCATTTGCAGGGTTCGGCCATACATACCAAACCCTCTTCGATGTTTCCAATGTCAGAGATTCTGCCACTCAAAGACATCTTGTCATGGTTCCCTGACATGTGCTCATTGTGGAGGCAAGGACCATGATGCCTATGACTGTGACATGAACCCACGTTGCGTAAACTGCAATGGTTCTCACCCCTCTTACTTTCATTCTTGCCTAAAATGGTAGGAGGAAAAGAGGTGCAGCGTTGAAAACGACACATAACATTAGTTATCCTGAGGCTCGAAATTGCTGTCCACAACTCCATCTCGACATATGCTGCTGCACTTCATTCCACAACTATAGTGGGAGTGCAGACAGATCTCTGTGCCTCCAAGAGAATCGTTTTCAAAACAAATGAAAAGCCTTTTGACCTCCATGGTTAAAAAGGTTGATGAATCGACTTCCACACCCATCTCTGTTCCTCCCATACCTTCCAACAAACCTCAAGATCCACATCCTTCAGTTTCAAATACAGGCATTTCTTCTGATATATCTTTTTCTCCCACCACAAGAGACAAAACAATTATTCGTTCGCGTCCTCAGTCACTGGATTCCCCTTCCAATAACAAAACCTGCCCACCCACCCAGAGCAGGATCCATGGAGGTTGATAGACCTCCTCCGACTAAAGACAGTAAAGAAAAAAGACGTGGTCATAAACTGAAGGGTTCTCCAGCCACTTCACCTACCCGTTCTTAAAAATGGCCACCTTGATACAATGGAACTGTCGAGGTTTACGTTCTAATCTGGATGATATCAAAACGCTGATTGCTTCCTACCATCCTGTTTGTCTTTCTTTACAAGAAACATTTCTCAAAACTGCTGATACTGTCTCCATTCGGCAGTTTTCTCTGTACAGAAATGACAGGTTGTGTGATGGTCGAGTACATGGAGGGGTGGCACTGTTGGTTGATCAACACGTGCCCACCCTGTCTTTGTCACTCAACACACCCTTGGAGGCTGTAGCCATCCGTGTTTCCTTGGGTCATACCATCACTGTTTGTTCTCTGTACCTGTCCCTGGAGATACATATGATCAATCAGATCATGATGCTCTCGTTGAACAGTTGCCATCTCCATTTCTAATCCTAGGGATTTTAATGGACATCATCCCTCTGGGGAAGTGCTATTATTGATGGGAGGCCGATCTGTAGAGCGGATGTTCTCTGATCACAATCTTTCTCTTTTCAATACTGGTTCTTCCACTTACTTTCATGCACCTAGTCAGTCCTTTACCGCTATTAATCTCTCAGTTTGCTCCCCTTCATTATTCTCTCATTTTTCATGAAGGGTTGACAGTAATCTACTAGGCAGTGATCATTTTCCGATCCTTTGAGAGAGACTGGCCGTAGTTGATGCCACCCTACCCAGCGTGCCCGGTGGAAGCTGGATCAGGCAGACTGGTCCACTTTCACTGCTCTCGCAGAACTTGATCCTGCCATCGTAAATCAGCCATCAATAGACGACTGTGTAGCAGTGGTAACTGACTGTATTACACATGCAGCTGCTCAGTGTATTCCTAAAACCTCGACACGTTTTCCATGATATCCTCGTCCATGGTGGAATCCTGCTTGCCACTTAGCACGAAGGCTCAAAGCGGGCCTGGGATACTTTTCGTAGATATCCCACACTTTCAAACCGGGTTGCTTTCCAACGGGCCCATGCACATGCTAGGTGGGTAAGACGTCAAAGCCAGAAGGAATCTTGGATTAAGTTCACAACCAGCATATCTTCTACCACCAGTTCCAAGATCATATGGGACAGGATTCGAAAGGTTAATGGGCACTACAATTCTGTCCCCCTCTCGATCTTACTCTCTGATGGTCAGGAGGTGACTGATGTTCGGAACATCGCTAACACTCTAGGTGAAAGCTTTTGCCGGGTATCTAGCACTTCTGCTTGTTCCTCCACCTTCCTGGCCATCAAGACTCGGGCAGAGCGATCACCTCTTTCCTTTCAAACTGACTGTTTCTTTGACTATAATTGTCCCTTTACCCAATTGGAACAAAAATTGGCCTTCATCGGTCTGCCAGTACGTCTGTTGGACCTGATGATATTCATTATGACTATGGTGTTATCTTCAAGGCTCGGCTCTGTGCCAGCTGGCAGTCCACTTGGAGTGAGCAACGCGACAACAAACTTTTTCAAATCAAACCCAAAATTGGACTTTGGCCATCTAGCTTCTGTAAAGTTTGGAAGGAGGAAGTTGTTCTCACTAGGCTACGATTGGTCACAGTTTTAACTCATCATTTTCTTTTATCTGGAATTGATGCACCAATGTGTAGTTTGTGTAACACTCAAATCACTATCAGCCACGTTTTACTCTCTCGCCATCGTTACAATTCTCAACGACGGCAATATTTTAAACATATTTTTTCCCAGGGTCAGTCTGTAACATTGGACAGAGTTATTGGTGATGGTGACTCTGTCCACCTTGATAATGTTTTTAATTTTTTAATGGCCTTTAATCTCATTTAAGTGTTGCATATTTATTAATTACACCTTTTTAATTGTGGTTCCTTTTTTACAGTTTTAATCTCTCTCATTCAATTTGACATTGGACAATGGCCAGAACATTAAATAACTCGACACCAGGACTGGAAAGGCCAACTTCAGGTGACTAACGCTACTGTTTGAACTATCCGTTTGAACTACTTGTTAGTCGTCCTGGCGAGTTGTTATTATACTTTTGCTGCATATCATTTCACACTTTTATTATTTTACTTTTTAGTACTGGCCATATTGACTCATAACCCGGAACCAGGACTGGAAAGACCAACTTCAGGTGACTGACGGTGGTTTTTATACTTACCTGTTAGTCTTCCTGGTGGGTTATGATCATTACCATTCTGCTACAGGTAGTCCTTACATCTTTGTTGACTGGATGTCAACATTGGTTTTACGCCATTTTCTGTTTTAATTGCCGTTTTGCTTTTATCTTCAATTACTTTTACAAATTTTACTCCATTTGCTTGACTTTTATCTTTTTACTGGACATTTGGCTACTCATTATTACGATTTTGCAGAGTGTCTTTTAAAACTTTTATTCTTTTACATTTTGATAATAGCTGCTATGACACATAACCCGGAACCAGGACTGGAAAGGCCAACTTCAGGTGATTGACGGTGGTTCTTGAACTTACCTGTTAGTCTTCCTGGCGGGTTATGATCATTACCATTTTGCTAGAGTAAATATTTTACAACTTTGAAGACTGGATGTCACCATTGGTTTTTACACCATTTTCTGTTTTAATTGCTGTTTTGTGTTTACCTTCATTTACTTTTACAAATTTTACTCCATTTACTTGACTTTATCTTTTTACTGGACATTTGGCTACTCATTGTTACAATTTTGCTATGTATCTTTTAAAACTTCTATTCTTTTACATTTTTATACTAGTTGCTATGACACATAACCCAGAACCAGGACTGGAAAGACCAACTTCAGGTGACTGACAGTGGTTCTTGAACTTACCTGTTAATCTTCCTGGTGGGTTATGATCATTACCTTTTTGCTAGAGTAAATACCTTACAACTTCTTATACTCTGCCTTCTATCTTAACATTGTAGACTAGGTCTCAACATTGGTTTTATACTTTTTTGTTTTACCTTCATTTCCATTTATGTCTATTACTACATTTATTTATTTTATTTTATTATTTTTTTTACATTCTTACCGAATGTCTGGCGCAGATAGCCTCGCTGCTTTGTGCCATAAAACACTAAATCAATCAATCAATCAACCCACTGTTCATTGGTAAAAGAGTAGACCAATAGTTGGCGGTGGGTGGTGATGACTAGCTGCCTTCCCTCTAGTCTTACACTGCTAAATTAGGGACGGCTAGCGCAGATAGCCTTCGAGTAGCTTTGCATGAAATTCAAAACAAACAAACAAATCTTCCTTCAAAATACATGCAAAATTGGAACTTACTGACTGTTTATACTATATATTAAATTATTTAAATCACTAAAAATTTAAGCGAAATAAAAAAATTGTGAAAAGTTGTCGTTTTGTAATTATTATTTTATAAATTAAACTCTACAATAAACAAATCAAATAGGAAAAAACCTTTTTTACTTAATTTGGAAACTTAAGAATTTATTTTTTCATGAGAATTGTTTAAAGAGTTTTGCACTTAAAAGATAAATATATTTCTACAAATCATGAATCTAAATTAACTACAAAATTAATGATTTACACATTTACCAATTACTCATGATTTCTCTAGCTTTTCATCAGCAAATGGCCAGGTGGTTCAGGCATTCGACTTGTAATCCAAGGGTTGCTGGTTCAAATTTCTGTTACATCAAACATGCTTGCCCTTTCAGCTATGCGGTCTTTATTATGTGACGGTCAATCCAACTATTCATTGGTAAAAGAGTTGGCGGTGGGTGGTGATGACTAACTAGTCTTCCTTCTAGTCTAACATTGCTAAATTAGGGACGGCTAGCAGATAGCTTTGTATGAAATTCAAAACAAACATTTCACGACCAGCACCTTGCGTCATAGCTGTTTGTTACCTCTGTGATGTCACGTGATGTGCAAGGGCTTCGGGCATTGTATTAAATGATACTGTTATGGTTTGTGTGTACAATTTTTTGTTGTCACCCTTCAAAATGTAACTGTATAACTGAAAGCCTATTAGTGAACAAGTTTTAGTGAAAAAAAAAACATAATCAGTAAAGGGTGACTGATGTCAGATCTAAGCATAACTAAGAACAAAGCAGTGGGTTCGAAAATTCATTGTAAAGCAATATGACAGGACAACTTGGTTAACTGTTTGTTTTAACTTGCAAAAGCTTTTGTGCTGGCGATGTTTATTATTTAACAGTGAATTTGGGACATGGAATTCAAGTAGATTTGGTTATTTAAATAATATGGATAAGGTAAATTTGTGCAAGAAATATGATCGATTATTGAAATCTCATTTGAAGAAATCGAGTGTTTTTTCTGTCCTGTCAAACAGAATCCAGAATGACCTGGAAATTAAGACTGATAGTTTCTATGAAGATGTAAAAAACTTGTTTAGTCAAAAGGAAAGTAGGATGGAATTAACATTTAAATAAAGTAAGTAGCCAAATATGTCATCTTTTTATATTTAATTGGAAGTACTTAAATGTGATTAATGCCTACAAGTAATTTACTTTATCCTTACTGGATGCCATATTCATTTATTTTTTTAAATTTTATAATCCACTGTTTATGATTTGCTTCTCCATCAGAACAAATCACATGCATGTATTATTAAATGCTTCTATCAGCGTATGTTGTGTGTTATCTGGCATACTACAGATTACACTAAGCTACTTCTAGGATTACATGTTCTTACTTGAGGGCCACACTTTACTTGCTGGAACTGTCACTTTGATCAGTACCTTTATTTTCATCATGTGTGATGTAAACATCATCTTTTGTCTGGTGTTCACTTAAACTGGTCTCTTGCTCTTCTTTTCCATTTTCAAAAATTAGACTTGCTGTTTGCTCCTGTTTATACTGTTTCATCCTTTCCTCCAATATTTTTATTATTTTTATCTTTCCCTCATATTTTTGTAACATTCCAACATCACTACTTTTTCCTTCTGCAATATTGTAAATAAAGAATATGTTCTTCCTTATCATCACTGGATCTGAAGCTGCACTTTTATTATTTGAACTGTATCTTTGGTCCCAATGTCAAATGATTTGTCTGCTTTGTCCAGGTATGTGAGAGAGTATTCTGAAAAAATGTTTTTTGTTTTGTTTTCTAGTTCAGTGTCTTACTTCTTTTAAGATCCTTATATTCTTTAAAGTAGTTTTCAGTTCTTGTTTCTGATTGATTTTCAGACAGAATAAAACCTATTCCAAACCTTGCCAACTCCCAAATAACTAGCATCTCCTTTACAAGACAAAACTTAGAATTGCCCTCTTTGTCTATAAATACATATCCAGCAATTTTATCAGGTGAAGTAACTATGTTATCCTTATTGCTAGCTAGTTCTTTTAAGAGTTAAGAATTCTTCTCTTGACAAAGGAAAGAGAGTCCTGTGACAGTTAAACTTGTAGACAGATGATAAAGCAACATTGTTTTTATTATAGTTTTAATAACATTACCAACATCAAATGTGCTGGTACTGTTTAATACAGGTTGGGATTCTAACATTTAGAGGTAATTTAAAGTAGAAGTTTAGATCTCTAGCTGCATGTTGTAGGTTTCATGATGTACAACATCACTTAGGTTAAAAATCAGGATGAACAGAGAGAGATAGTGTATAGAGTTTTTGTATGTTTAAAATATAGAATTCAGAGTTAATACTATTGTGGAAGGTGTTGAAGTTATTTCAGGAAGTAGTTTTGAAGATCTGCTAACATGCTTCAAGCTGTAGTAAACTGCTCCTTCCTTTGTTATTTCAACTTTATTTCTTCATGTTGGCAGAAATGACAAGACTACGTTATCATGTTTTATAAAGTCCTAAAACTATTCATTGTATTTTCATATTAGTAATTATACTATAGATTGTTCAATTTGATATTTTCAAAGATTTGCTGAAGATAGAAGCTGTGTATTTTATATCTAGAAGTTTGCATGCTACTAATAAAAGGTGTATGTTGCATCATAGATTGGCATTTGGGCTTAATTCAAGACTCAGAATGTTGTGTACTAAATGAAGAAACTGTGGTATAGTAATTTTTATATATGTATTCTTTATACATTTGTAGAATACAAAAAAAATTGCATCTTTCATTTTTAGATGTAACATATGAGTTCATAATATATTTTATGTACAAGTGAGGGTGTTTGGGATGTTCCTAATTTTACATTTTTCATTTACATTGTGATATAAAACTGCTTTTGCATAGCGTTACTTGGATTCACATTTTTTTAGTAAATTAAACTGTGATACATGGATATATAAATGCAATTTATTTTGGGCTGTTTTGTCTAAATAGCTACAACTGTCTAAAAGAATTAAAACATTTTAATAAAAGTTATGAAAAAATGACCTTTAAACTCCAGATGACTATAAAAGAATATATTTTTATTCAAACCAATGAAATACATTTATGGCTTCTTCAGAATGTAAAGGTATTTTTTTTTAACTTTAATCAAAATTAATAAGTGTCCAAATTTGATTTGATACTGTGCTCGCCACAGACAAGGTTACATGGCTTTCTTATCTCAAAATGAAATCAATTTTTTTTTCAGTCTGGCCATGGTACTGATGGCACATTAAAAACACAAGATAAAGAAACAAAGTTGCCATGTGCTTAACATTTTCAAATGACAGTTGACCATACCTCTTTTTAGAAAGCATTTCTGTTAAATGTGAATTAATTCCAGTACAAACGTGGTAACATATTTTGCGTACAGGTTGTATTTTTGTACTTCAGATCTTATACCCGTCTGGTTTGATTCATTTCTTATATGAATGATGTAAGCTTTTGTATCACTGTTGAAAGGAAAATCTTTTGCTGTCATCTTTTTATATGTAAATGTCTCTGTATGTTGTATTTTGTCAGATCAGTTTACTACAAAAAAAAACCAATAACATTTGACTAAAAACAATAGTGTCATTAAAGTCACATTTTGATCTCATTCATGCCCAGATAAAGGAGAAGCTAAGTAGGGTTGATCGCTCCAAAAGTAATACATGTGTTGTCACATGATCCGAGAACTTTGATTTAGTTAAATCAGTTTAACAAATTATTTTAAATTATTATGTTTGGATGCTGATTACAATGTGAGTAAGCTTTGTTTTATTATTTTTCGGCTAACAGTCTTCATTTTAAAAATTTTGAATTAAAGTTGAACCCAAAAACTTACTGAATGTACTATCTATGAAAAAAAAACACATATATATATTTATTAGTCTAACATAGACCTCCAAAGTAAAGTTCAATATTTAGCCAACCAAGTTTATATACTCAAAATGTTTTTTTCTGTATGGAGGTGAATATTTTTAATATATTTAATTAGCATAAACAACAAAAGTATAACTGTATGGACTATTTAAAACCAAAAATTTTTCATCTAATACTCAGACAAATAAATATTGAACATTCTTGATCACAAACATATTAATATAGCTATTCACTTAAATTATAGTTAATTGTTTAGAGAATCATATAATACACAGTTATAAAGTCATTCAACTGGTCTTCTCTGGCAAAGTGGTAAATCTAGTTTGTATGGCATGAATAACCAGTTGTCTACACTTGTGTAGTTTGTATGGCACGAATAACCAGTTGTCTACACTTGTGTAGTTTGTATGGCACGAATAACCAGTTGTCTACACTTGTGTAGTTTGTATGGCACGAATAACCAGTTGTCTACACTTGTGTAGTTTGTATGGCACGAATAACCAGTTGTCTACACTTGTGTAGTTTGTATGGCACGAATAACCAGTTGTCTACACTTGTGTAGTTTGTATGGCACGAATAACCAGTTGTCTACACTTGTGTAGTTTGTATGGCACGAATAACCAGTTGTCTACACATGTGCTTAACAAAAAAGTAACTGAAATATATTTAGTTAATGTTTTCCAAACATTCAATAATAAGATGTTAATTCAATGCTGTTCATAGAAAGTTATCTTTCTTGGTACAAAATATAATGTCATGTTACCTACAATTCATGCATTAAGAGCAATTGGAACATTTCATGACTGATGATGTTAAAAACTATTCTAAAACTTGAAGTAAAAAGATCAGTATTATAAGTTATTATAACATGTTGCTTTTGCTAAATTAAATGTATGTCATCATTAAAAAGCACATAATTTGATTTAATGCATTATTCATAATTGAATAAAAAGTGTTTTTATCAAGGACCATGTTTTTTACTAACAGTATTAAATAGGTTGTTAAATAATAACATTGCCCTTCACTTCTATTTTTCAGGATAAAATATCTCTGATCTTGTTGTCATTGTAATATTTATTTTGAGAACAAATGGTTCATAAAACTCGTTTATTTTAAGTTTCTCCACAGTTTTGCTGGTAGTCAATACAACTTTGGTTTTTCTCTTTCTTGGGCATGTTTAGTTAATGCCAGAAGGCATCAAGATGTTTTTTTTGGTTAGACCTGCCTCTTATTGTAAATCATACATTGTACAATAAAATAAAGTGGAATAAATACTTTTATCACTAGTGTAAAAATATTTTTGATTGATTCAAATATTCAGTTACTCTTCAAAAGGTTTAACTACTTACTTGATAGTGATCAAAATTCAGTAGTTTTTTTCTGGAGGGATTGAGAAGGAAAGGGACATCAATATTAGGACCTCTAAAGTTCAACAGACAAGATGGTTTATGGGATAAATAGGGAGAAGGAACTGGATTATGATATCCAGAAGAATGGGTGGAAGATATATCTGACAGAACAGGAGATATATAATTAAGGAGCTAGCAATGATGCAATTTTTGATATGCACATAGAAACTAATGTTGTAGGTAAAGGCAAATCAGTGGATCTAACTCATAGAAAAAATGTTTAGAATACTGCTGAGAACTAATGGTTGGAATGAAAATAAGTACATCACCAGGGCTGGATGCAAGGTTAATATGTAAGAATGAACAGATTGACTGATTGGACATGTGAGAGGACATTTTTAAATGGATGGTTTACTTTTAAATAAATAGGATAAAGACTGGCTTGTTTGCAAAGGGTATTAATACATCTGAAAAGGAAACTTTAAAGCAGGATGAGACAGAAGTGAGACCCAAGGTAAACAATAACTGTGATAATGTAAGATGTAGATGAAAGTTAAGCATAGGAACAAAGTATTACAGGGTTAAAAATTTTTTATTTAAAGCCAGACATGTCCATTAAAAAATCAAGTTTGACCGGCACTTTCCCATCTATCACCGGACATTGTGACCGGGTCATATTCCTAACGTATCGGACACAAATACATCGTCCCCTCAAAAATAAGTGAGGCAAAAGCTGTGTATGCACAGCCCAAAGATTTTGCTTAAAAGTATATTCTATAATGAGTGGAAAATAACTTGCAAAATTTAAGATTTAAGACAAAAAAAAGCAAATTTTAAAAAACAGTTGTGAATGCGCTTTTTAGGTCGCCTTATTTGTGCCGTTTCGGATAGTCATGTGACTGCCAAACATTCACGACGATCTGACCATGGCATCTGATAGTAAAAAAAACAGGAAAGTCTCACGATCTATTTCAGTTTGGCTTCACAAGCAAGACTAATGAATAAGAAGACAATACTATAGAACTCCAAGTGAAAAAACCCAAGCTTGTTGACCCAAGCCCAAGTGTTAAAGCAAAAACTGTTACTGCTAGTACTGGTGCTAAGCCTATTCATCATTTCCAGGATGAATGGAATAGAGGCCGACCATGGCTGGAGTATAATAATGCTACCAGACTGATGTTTTGCTCAGTTTGTTAGGAATATGACCAAAGTAGTGGAAGGCAGAAGAACACCTTCATAACAGGATCTTCCAACCTGAGAACAAGTACTGTTAAGGAGCATGAAAACAGTCGTGCCCACAGTCTAAGTTGTCAAGCTAAGACAGCAAAAGAAACACCTGATTTAACTCCCATGATGAAAGAATTGAGCAAACTTAACCAGACTGAGAAAGATAGTTTGCTTGTACTGTTCAGGACTGCCCTTTATATGGCTTTGAATGCCAAACCATTCAGCAATTTTCAAGAGCTTCTGTTGCTGCAGGAGCACAACTTTGGTATGAACTTAACAGAACATTATGCCAATGACAAACAAGCAGTTATCTTTACGAAGCATACTGCAGAAACAATTAGAATTAATATCAGATCTCGTCTGCACACCTCATTATTCTTTGGCATTATGACTGACGGCTCAACAGACACTGCCAACATTGAGCAGGAGATAGTCTATGTAAGATACTTGGACAGTGACTGTTACCCAGTAACCCACTTCCTGTGTCTGCAGTCAGTTGAGAAGGCTGATTCTGAACACTTGCTACAGGCACTTAGTTCAGGTAAAGGTTTCTTAATTACCTGGGATGAGAATTTTCTGGATTTATCCTGAATTCCTAATTAAGACAAATTAAAATGGACAATATTTCATGTACATTTGTGTTTTAATTCAGGTTTACATAGTCATTCCATTATTAATATACATCAGTGAAATCTCGAGCATATTTCAATTGATTTAAACCAAGAAGAACCATGTATTTACCACTTCCAGAATTGGAGCTTAACCCAGCATAACTAGCGTAATAGATAATGGAGCAATTGAATTTTCCAAAGTACAAATTTACATTCTGTTTGTTTTATAGAAAGTAACTAATATTGGATACTAATTATTTGCAGCATTGTCCATATATGGCAAGTTTCCTGACTGGCTTGAATCAATTGTATGCTTGACAGCTGATGGGGCAGCTGTCAATTTTGGCACAAATAAAGGACTTGTCAACAGGTTGAAGGTGTAAAAAACCTTATTTGATAGGGATCCACTGTGTTAGTCACAGATTGGAACTTGCAATAAAGAAGACCATCAAGGACATCCCTTACCTTGATAGTATCCAAACCTTTTTACAAAACCTATGGAAGTTTTATGACAATTCACCACAGAACTGGGCTGGCCTCAAAGAAGCTGGTAAAGCCAACAACATTGTTGTTAGAAAGCCAACAAAAAGGGACAGGAACCCGGTGGGTGGCCTACAAAGAGCGTGCTCTGGAGTCAGTTTCTCATAACTGGCCAGCTTTAGCAAAGCATTTGTATCAAGTAAAGCTGCATGACAAAGGGGAACGTGGACAGAAAGCTGCAGGATTATACAGTACTTTGACAAGCCTTAAATTCATCCTGTACATGGACATACTCTTGGCAGTTCTGCCTGTTTTGACATTTCTTAGTCTCAAAATGCAAGACAATTCTGCTACTGTGAACATTGTTTCTGACAAACTCACTGTTTGAAAAGAGAAGCTGGGCAATCTGAATCATGTTGAGAGATCCCAGAAAATTCTTAAAGAGCTCACAACAAGTGAACAAACTGGCAAGTGGTTACTTAGAGGAAAGATGATTGCTATTAGTGGTCACACAAGGCCAGAGGCTCAAAAGTGCCACAAAAGAGACAGTTGCTTAATCCATGGCTGAAGAAACTGCCATCTTCACAGGTAAAATTGTCACATATCTGAATGAGAGATTTGAAGAAGTTGATATGGATTTTATTGGTGCCTTTCAAATTTTTGAACCAAGCAACTTGCCTAAAAGCAAGGAAGCATTGTCATCTTATGGCCATAATGAACTTCAGACACTATTGGACCACTCTGGTGCTCTGCTAGAAGCTAAGGGTTTCAACATTGCAGCTGATATTTGCCAAGCTGAGTTACATGAGACACTCCTCAAAGCCACAAGACTTGCCAAATCCAATGAGTCCCTGGCTAGTAGTTCAAGTGGATTGTGTGCCCACATGTTAAATCAAATTACTGTTGAGGACGGTAAACCTTTCCCTGGATCAACAATGTTGGCCTTGGTATGCCTCATGCAGGTGATTTCTGTGTCATCTGCTGAACCAGAACGTGGATTTTCCCAGATGATAGTTATTAAAGATGACTGGCAGTCCAAACTAATAAATGATTCTCTTAATGACTTGATGACAAAATTAGCTAAAACCTGTGATCTTGCAAGTACAGAATTACTGTGCAAGTCTGTAGAATCCTGATGGAAGGACAGTAAAAAAACCAGACGATTTGTGAGTCCACATGAAACTTACACATGTAGAGACAATAGAGATACTGAGTTACATCAGCTGATGTCTTACTGCTGAATGACTAAATCTACCAGTTTGATTGATGTGTCAATTTTAATGAATACAAGGCTTGTTACCAGTTGCTTTGAAATAATGTTTCATTGCCATAAATAAAATGATTCTGTTTTATATAATAATTGTCTCTACTTGATTTCTTGTTTTCGGTAATGTCCGGGTGACAATTTTGAGGTGTCCTGCTAAAATTTCAAATGTCCAGCAAGTTTCACTGTCCAGCAGGACATGTGTCTTGCTGAAAATTTAGAATA
>NC_134834.1:102315472-102349524 GCF_004210375.1 Tachypleus tridentatus
AACATATTTACTTTAATAGACAATACAACAAGAAACCTACTGACTTTCCATTCCAAACACACGTGATCAGACGATACAAGAAAAATCTAGACATTTTCTTTACGATAATGTACATATTATTCAACTCAGTATAACACAGTGAGTAAAATCAACTTCGATTCACTTAACTTGTAAGAATATATAACACAAATTAAACAAACCGTCTTTCCATTGACTACTTAATAAAGCCAGTTTGTTTAATCACTATTCACTTACTGTATTAAGTTTTATAATTAACTTCTTCACTTATTATGGTACATAATTATATTTTACTATCGAATCGTGTCCACTGAATGGTAGTTTTTGCGTTTTTATAACACTATTAAAAACAGTAATTTTTACACATTTTACTTTACTGTGAATTTCCTACATAAAGAACGATAACATTTCGACCACAAATGCTGAACGTCGAACGTCACTGTTTACGAAGTTTTTCTCTAACTTCATAACAATTCTTTCTAATAGTTTTATTCAAAACTTATGAGGCGCTGCTAACGTTTTGAAAATCCAATATTATTATAATCCTGTATTAAAACATGCGTTTTGTATTTTGACAAATTACCTTTATTTTGTTTCAAAAACGAGGTTATGTATACAATATAAGCATATTAAACATAGATTTAAGTTATGTTTTGAGACATACACTGTTTTAGTTAAATATCTTTAGGTCTTTTTAGTGATGACGTGTATCACACAGATGTGCTATCGATACAAACATTTATTTCACTTTCAGCACTTAATAAGTCATAACGTCTTGTCAGAAAAGCATTGGAGGGGCCTAGGGGGCACCACTGTTTGGCAGTGCTTACGGCATCACTTGCCCTTAATCCGGCCCTGTGGGGCCCGGCATGGCCAAGCGCGTAAGGCGTGCGACTCGTAATCCGAGGGTCGCGGGTTCGCGCCCGCGTCGCGCTAAACATGCTCGCCCTCCCAGCCGTGGGGGCGTATAATGTGACGGCCAATCCCACTATTCGTTGGTAAAAGAGTAGCCCAAGAGTTGGCGGTGGGTGATGATGACTAGCTGCCTTCCCTCTAGTCTTACACGGCTAAATTAAGGACGGCTAGCACAGATAGCCCTCGAGTAGCTTTGTGCGAAATTCCAAAACAAACAAACCGGCCCTGTGTGCAATTACTATATCGAAAGCATGAAAACAGTCTTAAAAGCTGCAAACTCCAGCTATAATGAATATTTTAAAGACAAAGAAATATGATATGCCTATCATAGACATGGTGATCAACATACGATATGATCTCCCGTTTAGCGGAACTTCCGATGTGTATTAAAGAGTTCATTGAAATAATTGGCGTGGATTTAAAACATTCTCTTCAATCTTGAGAGAAATTACAACAAATTATACTCGTACTAGAATCGGCTAAAAAGCTACAGTACAGTTACAAGAAGAAAATTTAGCTCCTGAAGACCTCTATGAAGTGTGGTTTGTTTGTAAATGTGAAATATCAAAAATGAAACTGACATCATAGAACCAGTGAATGGCGAGGGAAAATTAATTTGAAAACGAAGTAATCAGAGCATTGTTATATCTAGATTATAGATTTAGTGTTTTGTTATGTGAAGCATGTGTAAAAAGATTATTTTATATATTTAGTGATCTCTAGTCCCCAAAGAAACAGTTTGTTGCCTGAAAACATTGAGAATATCTTAGTTGTTCATTCCAATTTCAACTTGTAAGCTTATGTTATATAATGCTTGTATTTTTATAAAATAAAGGAATTGCAGTAGAAACTCCTTTTTACTATTTCTTTTTTAAAACTTAATGTGTTTGTAAAACTATGAGTTGAGAAGTACTAAAGAGTATAAATAAAATATGAAAATTAAATAAAACGATATCAGAAAGAATGAGTGGTTTTCTGTTAAATACGTTGATTTTATTGATACTTGTCTTAAATATGTATTAAAATATTGTAACTGTAAAAATAATAATGAAGAGAAGTCAGTGCTTCATCCCCCAGAAGATTGGTTTGGTTTATGAAAGTTCGCGCAAATCTACACGAGGGCTATCTGCACTAACCGTCCATAATTTAACAGTGTAAGACATGAGGGAAGGCAGCTAGTCATCACTATCCAATGCCATCTCTTGGGCTACTTTTTTGCCAGAAATAGCGGGATTGATTGTAAATATATAACGTCTCCATGGCTGCAAAGGTGAGCATGTTTGGTGTGTTGGGGATTCGAACCCGCGACCCTCAGATTACGAGTCGAGTGCCTTAACCATCTGGCCATGCCGGCCCTAAGAGAGAAAAAACGGGACAGTAGAAGGAAAAACAGATGAAGTTGCCAAAGTGTGGAATTTTTTAAAGTTTAACTATAAAAACTTACATATAGAGATAAAAAAGTTATCTTTTGAAAATAGGCGTGAATGCACATGTATAATAAGGTTCCAAGTTACCAAAAGAGTATAGTGCTGCAGAAGAAAGTAATAACCATTTTAAAAAAATATGAAAAACTGCAATTGAAAAAAAATAATCTTGAATCGAAACTGAAATCGTTATTTTACGAATATCAAACTGAAAGAAAACTTGAATTGAATTATTTTCAGTTTTAAATCCTTATCCATTTAACTAAAATAAATATATAATAATAAATCCATTGCAAATTATATTTTTAATTTGCAGAATGTAACAACCAAGTTGAACCAAGAGCTTCCTTGTCGTCCCTAAACATTATGTTAATCCCTAATGAACGCATCAAATAAATACAGCGGTAAGCATAAAAAATAAAGAAAACCAGACACAAAGTGTTCAGATATTGTTCATTTTGAATTAGTTTTATATATTGTTAAGTCTCATCAGGTCTGTAAACTACATCAACAGTAAAATACTTTAAGTATTATTTTTAATGTAGAATTATTCAACTCACAAAAAAAGGTCTGTCAAGTTTCAAATACTGCTCTTAGTGTGTGAATTAGCCAGTATTTCTTAGGCTCCAGTTCACACTTTTAATTCATTTTATTACAGTTACAAGTTCCATGACATTCAGAATTTTGATTAAAAGAAGAAAAATATGAATACTAGCTAGTTGCCTGAAATATTTTTTTGTCCTTTTGAGTCGGCTCGGCATGGCCAGGTGGTTCAGGCACTCGACTTGTAATCTCAGGGTAATGGGTTCGAGTCCCAATTACATCAAACATACTCGCCCTTTCGGGGCGTTATAATGTGACGGTCAATCTTACTATTCGTTGGTAAAAGATTAGCTCAAGAGTTGGCGGTGAGTATTGATAACTATCTGCCTTCCCTCTAGTCTTACACTGCTAGTGTTTTCACCTAACGTAGTATCAGTTCTCTTTATCAGTTTTTCACCTATTGTTGTACCAGTTCTTTTTATCAGTCTTTTCACCTAATGTAGTATCAGTTCTCTTTATCAGTTTTTCACCTAATGTTGTACCAGTTCTCTTTATCAGTCTTTTCACCTAATGTTGTACCAGTTCTCTTTATCAGTCTTTTCACCTAATGTTGTACCAGTTCTCTTTATCAGTCTTTTCACCTAATGTTGTACCAGTTCTCTTTATCAGTCTTTTCACCTAATGTTGTACCAGTTCTCTTTATCAGTTTTTTCACCTAATGTTGTACCAGTTCTCTTTATCAGTTTTTTCACCTAATGTAGTATCAGTTCTCTTTATCAGTGTTTTCACCTAATGTAGTATCAGTTCTCTTTATCAGTGTTTTCACCTAATGTAGTATCAGTTCTCTTTATCAGTGTTTTCACCTAATGTAGTATCAGTTCTCTTTATCAGTGTTTTCACCTAATGTTGTACCAGTTCTCTTTATCAGTTTTTTCACCTAATGTAGTATCAGTTCTCTTTATCAGTGTTTTCACCTAATGTAGTATCAGTTCTCTTTATCAGTGTTTTCACCTAATGTAGTATCAGTTCTCTTTATCAGTGTTTTCACCTAATGTTGTACCAGTTCTCTTTATCAGTCTTTTCACCTAATGTTTTACCAGGTTTCTTTATCATTCTTTTCACCTAATGTTGTACCAGATTTCTTTATCAGTCTTTTTCAATCTTATATTTGTACCAGTTCTCTTTCAGTCTTTTCACCTAATGTAGTACCAGTTCTCTTTATCAGTCTTTTCGCTTAATGTTGTATCAGTTCTCTTTATCAGTGTTTTTACCTTATGTTGTATCAGTTCTCTTTTCAGTGTTTTTATAGTCTCAGCAGACTATAAAAGTGGCTTGCATACACAGATGCTGCTCATTGGATTAATATAGATTTTATAGTGTGTACGTATTGTTTCAGAACATAGCATTGCCTCAGCAGCACAGTAACAAGTAAGTTAGGTGTTATAGACGTTTTACAGGATGATTGGCGTCGGTCAATATGTCTCGTCAATGTCGTAACAGCCGCTATACATTCTGCTATATTTGTGGCGAGTATACGCTTGTTCATCAGAGACGCTTAATGACTGCTCTTGTGAAGAAAGCATGTCATCTCTACTTCGGCTGTAAAATTGGTGATCAAGACCAGGTATGGGTACCTCACATTTGTTGTGCGACATGTGCTGTCTGTCTGAGAGCTTGGCACTTGAAAGACAATGCTGCTTGCTGTCCCGATGATATGGCGAGAACAGAAAGACCATGTGATGGACTGTTACTTCTGTTTGACTAATGTATCTGGTTTCTCTGCCAAAAACAAGAAATCAGTTGAATACCCTAATCTGCCTTCAGCAATGAGGCCCGTGCCACATGACGATAGTCTTTCAATTCCGAAACTACCAGAGGAATGGACCTTAGACGAACCAGATGAAGAAACTGCAATGTAGGGAACTGCCAGTGACATTGATCTGGATTTTGAACCGTGCTCCTCAGGTGATCCACATCTCATAACACAGTCAGAATTAAACAATCTGGTCAGAGATTTGGGTCTCTCAAAAGCAAAAGCCGAATTGCTGGGTTTGAGACTGCAGGAATAGTGTTTGCTGTCACCAGGTACGAAAATTTGTTTTTTTCAAAGCTGCCAAGATGATATAACCAAATTCTTTGCACAAGTTGACAGTCTCTGTTTCTGTGTTGACATCGAAGAATTGTTCTCTGCTTTGAGTTGTGATCATGACCCGCAAGAGTGGCATCTCTTTATTGATTCAATGTTAAGCCTCAAAGCTGTTCTGTTACACAATGACAACGTTCACCCTTCAATACCTGTTGGCTATGCAGCACACACGAAAGAAACCTACGAAAGCATGGAAATGTTGCTGAAGCACATCCAATACAGCAAGTACAACTGGAATATCTGTGGAGATCTGAAAGTCGTTGCTCTGTTACTGGGACTGCAGCTCGGCTATACAAAGTACTGTTGTTTCATCTGTGAATGGGACTGTCGTGCCAAAGAGTCACATTATTCTAGATAGAGCTGGCCACTCCGTAAAAAGTTACTTCCAGGACAGAAAAATGTGATGCATGAACCGCTTGTTTACCCGCCAAAGATATTTTTGCCTCCTCTTCACATAAAATTGGGAGTTATGAAGAATTTTATGAAAGAAATGAACAAAGAAGGCGAAGGTTTTCGTTAGTTAAGACAGATGTTCCCAAGAATAAATGACGCCAAGATCAAAGAGGACATTTTTGTTGACCCTCAGATCAGACATGTTATGAGTGACAAGCGGTTCGAAGATCTGGTAGTTGGGCCAAAAAGGATTGCCTGGAAAGCCTTCAAAGACGTTGTTGACAATTTTCTTGGCAATTACAGAGCCCCACATTACATTTAGCTGGTAGACAAACTTCTTAAAGCAAACAAAACAATGAAGTGCAACATGTCACTCAAGATTCATTTCCTACATTCGCAAATCTCGGTGCTGTCAGTAACAAACACGGTGAAAGGTTTCACCAGGACATTGCTACAATGGAAAAACGATATCAGGGCAAGTGGAATCCGTCAATGCTTGCTGACTACTGTTGGACATTGCAACGTGATGCACCAGACATTGAATACAAACGAAAATCAGGAGCAAAACACTTTTAACTATGTTGAACTTAATAGCGTATTAGAAACATAAACGCAATTAAATACGTTATTGCCGGTAAACAGTTAACTGTCTATTTCTCAGAGTTCCTACGTGATGAAGCAAAACCAAAACTATATTTGTGCATACCCACCAGGTACCTTCACAATCAGCAAAATTTTTCAGGAAGCAAAACTTTTCAAACAAATTGTTGTGCAGTGAAATTAATATTTTCCCAAATTAAATTAGCAAAAGAGAAATAAATCTGTGTATATTAATTTTAGTATTGTTTGTTGACAGATGTACAAATTAAATCTTGGTTCATAATAATTCTTGGAAAGATGGAATGGTTATAATAGTAAGAGAAGTACAGTAAATAAAAGACTTGCAGAACGTGAAAAGCTAAACTCATACAAGCCAAAAACAATTGAGTGGTATCTCGGAAGGATTGTTTGTTTGTTTGTATTTGAATTTCCCACAAAGCTACTCGAGGGCTATCTGTGCTAGCCGTCCCTAATTTAGCAGTGTAAGAGTAGAGGGAAGGCAGCTAGTCATCACCACCCACCGCCAAATTTTAGGCTACTCTTTTACCAACGCATAATGGGATTGACCGTAACATTACAACGCCCCCACGGCTGAAAGGGCGAGCATGTTTGGCGCGACGGGGATGCGAACCCACGACCCTGAGATTACGAGTCGCACGCCTTAACACGCTTGGCCATGCCAGGCCAGGAAGGAACTAAACACGGCTGTGTTATAGAATTTACTGAATAGATGGTTGCTGATCTGTTTTGACTCTTGTAACATTTTCTTTGCTCCATTAATTAGGCACAGGATATGATAATACACAGTAGTTAAGTTTCTGAATAATCTTTTATTTTGATGACTATCCCATTCTGAAGAGGTAAACTGAACAACCTGGACAAGTGGGAGGAGATAGTTGGGACTATAGGAACTGCCTCTCCTTACCTCTTTTAGTTGGGTTTAACAACTTGCCGGCCATGATAGAGAAAGACAAAAAAATATCTAATTAGGAAGTGCTTCTCCTGATAATAATCATCTTTATAAACTGACCAGGATCAACTTACTGATTATTGCTTGTAAAGTGACCAAGGTCCACATAATGATTATTTGCTTGTGAAGTGACCTGAAATTCTATTATATTCACAGTTACAAGAGAACAGAATTCACTTCTTCATCATGAAGCACAAAATTATACACACATGACCAGCTTTTCTTAACTTTAAGAAACGAAAGTATTAGTATATATTTTAGGTAAATGTTAAGATGGAAATGATTAAAACCTCAATCTTAAGGATACTGTCAGTTCAGTTCATGAATGAATTTCACATATACTTATATTGGATAGCTTAAAAACATTTGAGATTTAGATTGTGTGCAAGTATGATTTAATACATATTAAAATTTAGTACTATCATGGGAGAAATCAATGGCTTAGTCATTAATAGGTTTAATTCGTAATCTGAGGGTTGTAAGTCCAAATACCTATCGTCCATCACGTTCAGCCTATATGGTTGCCAAATGGGCCAACAACCTTGTGTAAAAATAAATTGTTTACATAAATACTAACCAGCCCCACACTAGTTGGGACTGAGGTCATAATATGAAAAAATTAAGATAAACCAATGCTTGATGTATTGTTACAGGATAAAACAACACCCGTTTTATAATTTTAATAACTAAGATGAACAAGCCTTCATGTTTTGGAGATTTTAACAATACAGAAATTTATAATATGGTAAGAGTTTTTAATTAAATACCTTTACTAGTATATATCAGACAGCATAACTGTTCTTCAACACTGAAAATATCAAATATTAAGTTATTTTTAGGTTTATACTAAAAGTAGGTTTAACATGTTACAGAATAATATCATACCTTACATTATCTTTAGGCTGAGACTAAAAATTTTATTTTGTCAAACTCATGTAGTTTTAAATTGTCATGCATAAAATATCACAATTAAATTTCATAAATTGTACGCTAATATCAAACACTTAGACTTAAAACCATAGCTTTTTTGTATAATTCATTAGTAACAAATTTATCATTTAAAAAAATAGTTTGAATATTTCTAACTTCATACAAAATTTACGTCATATAATACATTTTTTATTTCTAACTTGCCACTTTACTCAGAAAGTTTCTCTGTATATTGTGTTTTTACCATTATTTTAGTTGTCTTTTAACATATGCAATACGTGATGTTGATTTAAGAAAGTTTTACTTACAATATTTGAACAAATTGCCAAAAGGATTCCCATCATATGGTTGCAAGTTGACATTCGTGCCTAAAAACTTTTCCCTCGGGGGGTCAACAGTAATTATGTGGACATAAGATGCTAAATTCTAGGATTCAGTTCCCTGCATTAGACAAAGCGGATAGTCCAATGTGGGTTCGCTAAAAAACAGCCTCAAACAAAATTGTCGATTATTTTACAAACACTCAACGATTTTGAAAAAGACTCAAAATAAAAATGGAGTTTACCAAATATGTTGCAGTGAGGTGTACAGAGGACAAACATGAATATAATTAAAACCAACACCAGTATAACATAAACCATGACAGCATCTTCTATAGGCTAATAGTTCTGGCACCATGTTAGAAATGAACTTAAATTGTATTTTCATAATTAAAACCAGATTTGCAAGGCCGTACTAAGAGTAAATCGAACGGTGCGCTGCACAAAGCAGGACACGTAGGAGGAGCTAGTTTGCATCTTGAAAGGCAAGAATAAACTAGTTTTTTTGTTTTTTTTTTAGAATTGGTGCGGAATCTGTCAGTCAGTCCTGTAGATATATTTGTACAATTAGAGTCGACGGACTTATCAACATATCCTCTTAGAATACTCGTTTATCTCAAGTAATTCATCATTTACGATGTACATTCCTCCCCTCGTTTTAAAAAATGAACTTGCCTATTATTGGTTTTATATGAATACATGCTGAGCTAACGCTGTAAACCAAGAGTAGGCAAAATAGGACCCGTCATAAATTGCTGGCCTACCCGCCACACTAATCAAATTTTACCTTTCACTCTGGAATCCCCGTCACACCAAACATGCTCGCCCTTTCAGCCGTGGGGGCGTTATTATGTAACGGTCAATTAAAAAACAAAACAAATCCTATTGATTATATTTCAAAAAGTACTTCAGTCATAGCATTATTATTGTTCTGAGGTCATAGTTTGGTACAAAATGTTTAAAAATAAGTTCATAGTATATTAGTTTTTTTCATATATTTGGAGCCCGCTAAAATATCAGGCACAGCAAAACATTAATAAATCGGTTTAGAATAGGTTAGTTGTTTTTTTTTCTTCCTTCCAAGTACTCTAGTATTTCAACAAAACGTTTCTAGCCCCAAGATATGTAGGTTTAAATGAAACAATTCCTAGAATTGTTCGTGATACTGATATTCCACGATGAATACCATATTATACAATAGTATTGACATAAACACCTATCATAACCCATATACGAGGGTAAGGCATGGTAGTTAGGGCAGTCGACCTGCAATTTGCAGATCCACGGGATCGAAACAAGTTGCATAACACGCTCGCCCTTTCAGTGGTAGGGATGTTAGAGCGTGACGGTCAAAAACCAAACTTCGATTAAACAAGAGCTGGCGTTAGTTGATATTGTCTTCTACTAGTTCAAAGTTACTACCAGATAGCCCTCGAGTAGCTGACTAGACAAACAAACGAGTAGGCACTTGTTTGGATAACCAAAGCGAAACAGTATTTCTTCTAAGCTCACCTTGGCAACACATTACGATATCTGCGTTTAAACTGATATTGAAGCTTATCTTCATCTAAATCAACAGGAACAACTACATCTAAATCAACAGGAACAACTACATTTCTTGTGTTGTATCGGTAGAAATAACACGTGCATCTAGTTTCAAGGTTGTTGAGGGATTATCAGGCTACCATGTGACCAACACTTTTAGAAGTTCTAATAAAAACGAACGGAAACGAGTGTAACTTCAAACCCGTACACATATGCAATTTCTGCCTTGTATATTACGCGCTTTAAAATCACCGAACCACTATAATAACAGCAGAAGTACACAGATGCAAGAAGAAAAACTGTTTGTTTGTTTGTTTTTGAATTTCGTGCACGAGGGCCATCTGCGCAAGCCGTCCCTAATTTAGCAGTGTAAGACTAGAGAAAAGGCAGCTAGTCATCATCACCCACCGCCAATTATTGGGCTACTCTTTTACCAACTAATAGTGGGATAGACCGTCAAAGGAAGAGCATGTTTAATGTGACGGGGATTCGAACCCGCGACCTTCAGATTTCGAATCCAACGCCTTAACCCACCTGGCCATACCGCGCCAAGAAAAACTATTAACAATAAAAACGCACTCAAGGCTTAGGTATTGTTCCCTATCATTCTGGTTCATTGAGGCTACATAAAAATAGTTTGTTTTGTTTGTTTTTGGAATTTCGCACAAAGCTACTCGAGGGCTATCTGTGCTAGCCGTCCCTAATTTAGCAGTGTAAGACTAGAGGGAAGGCAGCTAGTTATCACCACCCACCGCCTACTCTTGGGCTACTCTTTTACCAACGAATAGTGGGATTGACTGTCACATTATAACGACCCCACGGCTGAAAGGGCGAGCATGTTTGGCGCGACGGGGATGCGAACTCGCGACCTTCAGATTACAAGTCTTACAAGCTTTAACACGCTTGGCCATGACGGGCCCATAGAAATAGTAAAATGTCCTCTGAACTATCACATTTATTTCGCTGTTATTAGTAATGGAAAAGCCCTCTTGTGGTTCAGCGATAAATCAGTGAGAAGAGCAGGTATATTCAATTTTGCTGTCAAACCATGTGAATAATGAAATGTCCCCAAAGTTGTCACATTAATTTCACGTAATATTTAAATATAAATATTTAAACGCCCCAAGCTTTTAAGGTCCTGCTTTTTATATTACGACATGCAGCTCTGTTTCTTAAGTACTAAATTAAAGGTTCGTTGTGTTTATAAAAATATAATCTTAAAACACAGTGTCCAGAATGGCGTATCTACAATGTTCTTAGAAAGGAAAAAAAACACACTGTTTTTTAAACATTCACTTCTTAAAACTCTTGAGATGGACCGGCATGGCCAGGTGGGTTAAAGCGTTCGGCTCGTAATTTTAGGGTCGCGGATTCGAATCCCCATCGCAACAGACATACTCGCCCTTTCAGTCGAGGGGGCGTTATAATTTAACGGTCAATCCCTTTATTCGTTGGTAAAAGAGTAGTCCAAGAGCTGGCGGTGGGTGGTGATGACTAGCTGCCTTCCCTCTAGTCTTACACTGCAAAATTAGGGACGGGTAGCACAGATAGCCCTCGAGTAGCTTTGCGCGAAATTCCAAAAACAAAAATTCTTGAAATGAGTTGTAACACAATGTTATGCTGAAGAAGGTCAGATGTTTTATTTATCGTTTGATTTCCATAACATTATAACATAATAAATCGTAACATTATTTTCAAAAACATTTATTTAACTTCAGAAACAATAACGTATGGACTAGAATTGTGAAGTGTAGGTAGTCTTATCAAAACCTGAAAGAAAAGCCGTTGAATACTAAACAAGTGGTTCGTGACAAGTTCGATACTGAACTGTCGTGTGTTGTACTGAACCAAGTTTCAACATAAAACATGGAAACGGCTTTGATCGGTACTGAAACTATTTCAACTCTGACAAGCTCATGTTATCATGGTCAGTTAGTATGCACTGTGCTAAACCATATTCCATGTGTTGTACAGATAGGGAGGATAAGGATGTACCTCACACTTTAAAGATAAGTTTTTTTGGTTGTGTTTTTTTTTCACGGTATATGTTAATTTTTTTAAATGTAAAATGATGAACCATAGAGAAGTGAAGCGCCACATAACGACCAATTGATGACTACTGGTGGTGTTTACATAAGCTAAACCTTTGAAGGATACAATAATCGTGTTGTTAGTGTGGTAAGAAATATGCAATTTCTATATATTATCTTCGGGAACACTAACCAGGAGTGTGACCGTTTTATACAGGCAATTAGAATTTTCCATATGATCACAAATAACATACTTTTGTGAGTTAAATTGTTTCCAGGAAAATAATTCAACAAATGTGTTTTAAACTTAGCACATTGTAAAATAGTATATTTTTATATTTAAGCACAAAACTATGCAATGGGCTAGTTGTACTGTACCCATCACGCGTATCAAAACCCGTTTTAACATCGTAAGTCTGATAGCTTACCACTGAGCCACAAGAGGGCGCTCACTCATTCCCACCTGATAGATACTTCATTTGTTCTTTCTCACTTGATCGAAATTCCATTCGTTTCTTCATATTTGATAAATGTTCCACGTGCTCATTCACTTGATAGATATTCAACTTGCACATTCATATTTGATGTATAATACACTTGCTCTTTCCCACTGGATAGATACAGTACATGGCCAAAAGTATGTGGACACCCCTTCTAATTAGTGGATTCAGCTATTTCAGCCACACCCATTGCTAACAGGAACATAAACTCTAGCATACGGCCATGCAATCTTCATAGACAAACATTGACAGTAGAATGGGTCGTACTGAAGAGCTCAGTGACTTTCAACGTGGCACTGTTATAGGATGTCACCTTTATAACAAGTCAGTTCATCAAATTTCTACCCTGCTAGAGCTGCTCTAGTCAACTGCAAGTGCTGTTATTATGAAATGGAAACATCTAGGAGCAACAACAGCTCAGCCACGAAGCGGTAGACCACACAAGCTCACAGAACTGGACTGCTGAGTGCTTAAGCACGTAAAAAATCATTTATCTAAAATTGTAACACTCACTACCGAGTTCCAAACTGCCTCTGGTTCTGAGTTTGGTGGTTGCCTGGAGAATGCTACCCGCCTGAATGGATAGTGCCAACTGTAATGTTTTGTGGAGGAGAGGACTGTTTTTCATGGTTTGGGCTACGTTCTTTAGTTCCAGTGAGAAGAAATCTTAATGCTACAGCACACAATGACATTCTAGAGAATTGCGTGTTTCCAACTTTGTGGCAACAGTTTAGAGAAGGCCCATTTTGTTTCAGCATGACAATGCACTCATGCATAAAGCAAGGTCCATAAAGACATGGTTTGCCGAGATTGATGTGGAATAACTTGACTGACCTACACAGAGCCCTGACCTCAACAACATCAAACACCTTCGGAATGAATTGTAACGTCGACTGCTTGTCAGACCTTCTCGCCCGACATCAGTGCCAAACCTCACTGATGCTCTTGTGGCTGAATGGAAGCGAAACCCCGCAGCCATGTTCCAAAATCTAGTGAAAAGCCTTTCCAGAAGAGTGGAGGCTGTTATAGCAGCAAAGGGGGACCAACTCCATATCAATTCCCATGATTTTGGAGTGAGATGTTCAACAAGCACATATGGGTGTGATGGTCGGGTGTCTGCATACTTTTGGCCACGTAATGTATATTTCACGAAAGCATGACTGTTCATTACAAGTGAACCGGAGAAAAGTACAATATGTATATTTCACACGTCATTAGGAACTGAATTCTTAGTAAACAATTCAAATCAAGAACAACAACATTGGTATTTCTTTTCTCCATCAAAATTATTCTTCTCTTGATGACCATTATATAAAGGAATGCCTAAATTTCTACATAGTTAATGCCAATACAAACTACAAGAAACAAAACTACACAGTTCTCTAGTGGCAACTCCTTTGGCAGAGTTCAGCAACAACAAAAGGGTAATAAAAGGCCTATGAAGATTTGTGACTATGACATTAACAACTTAGCTGCATTCAAGAACTGGTCTAACCACTTTCTAAGAGTAAACGTGTGTAGAGGAGTGTAGGTAAACAATAAATGTTTACCTGTGTAAAATAACAAAAAGAGAAATGCTTACATGATTTGCTTCCCAGAATTCCTAGTGAAATATTTAAATATTTCATGAATTCAAAGATAATTAAAATCGTTTAAAGGAAAAGCTTATTTCACGTTCTTGGTATTGAGACGAAGTGAGTTAAAATGAGTTGATAATCGTATGTGGTACACAAAGATGTAAACAAAAAAATATAAACATTGTTTATTGTGTGATTGCTTCAATAAACATAAGGAACAATGAGACCTTTGTATGTGAGATTTCTAACATGATGACCCTGTGTTAAAAATGTTGAAATTTCATGGTCAAAGAGGCAGCAAGGATTACAGAGGAATTGTGCTGGAGAATCAGCAATCATACAAGCAAAGATTACAGAGGAATTGTGTTGGAGAATCAGTAATCATAAAAGCAAGGATTACAGAGGAATTGTGCTGGAGAATCAGCAATCATAAAAGCAAGGATTACAGAGGAATTGTGCTGGAGAATCGGTAATCATACAAGCAAAGATTACAGAGGAATTGTGCTGGAAAATCAGCAATCATACAAGCAAAGATTTCAGAGGAATTGTACTGGAGAATCAGTAATCATACAAGTAAGGATTACAGAGGAATTGTGCTGGAGAATCAGCAATCATACAAGCAAAGATTACGGAGGAAATGTGCTGGAGAATCAGTAATCATAGAAGTAAGGATTACAGAGGAATTGTACTGGAAAATCAGCAATCATACAAGCAAAGATTACAGAGGAATTGTGTTGGAGAATCAGTAATCATAAAAGCAAGGATTACAGAGAAATTGTGCTAGAGAATCAGCAATCATACAAGTAAGGATTACAGAGGAATTGTGCTGGAGAATCAGCAATCATACAAGCAAGAATTACAGAGGAATTGTACTGGAGAATCAGTAATCATACAAGTAAGGATTACAGAGGAATTGTACTGGAGAATCAGTAATCATACAAGCAAGGATTACAGAGGAATTGTACTGGAGAATCAGTAATCATGCAAGCAAAGATTACAGAGGAATTGTGCTGGAGAATCAGTAACCATAAAAGCAAGGATTACAGAGGAATTGTGCTGGAGAATCAGCAACCATACAAGCAAGGATTACAGAGGAATTGTGCTGGAGAATCGGAAATCATACAAGCAAAGATTACAGAGGAATTGTACTGGAGAATCAGCAATCATACAAGCAAAGATTACGGAGGAATTGTGCTGAAGAATCAGTAATCATAGAAGTAAGGATTACAGAGGAATTGTACTGGAGAATCAGCAATCATACAAGCAAGGATTAGAGAGGAATTGTACTGGAGAATCAGTAATCATACAAGTAAGGATTATAGAGGAATTGTATTGGAGAATCAGTAATTATACAAGTGAGGATTACAAAGGAATTGTACTGGAGAATCAGTGATCATACAAGCAAAGATTACAGAGGAATTGTGCTGGAGAATCGGTAATCATACAAGCAAGGATTACAGAGGAATTGTGCTGGAGAATCAGTAATCATACAAGCAAGGATTACAGAGGAATTGTGCTGGAGAATCAGTAATCATACAAGCAAGAATTACAGAGGAATTGTACTGGAGAATCTGTAATCATACAAGTAAGGATTACAGAGGAATTGTACTGGAGAATCAGTAATCATGCAAGCAAATATTACAGAGGAATTGTGCTGGAGAATCAGTAATCATACAAGCAAGGATTACAGACGAATTGTGCTGGAGAATCAGTAATCATACAAGCAAGGATTACAGAGGAATTGTGCTGGAGAATCAGTAATCATACAAGCAAAGATTTTAGAGGAATTGTACTGAAGAATCAGTAATCGTACAAGCAATGATTACAGAGGAATTGTACTGGAGAATCAGTAATCGTACAAGTAAGGATTACAGAGGAATTGTACTGGAGAATCAGTAATCGTACAAGTAAGAATTACAGAGGAATTGTGCTGGAGAATCAGTGATCATACAAGCCAGGATTACAGAGGAATTGTGCTGGAGAATCAGTAATCATAAAAGTAAGGATTACAGAGGAATTGTGCTGGAGAATCAGTAATCATACAAGTAAGGATTACAGAGGAATTGTACTGGAGAATCAGTAATCGTACAAGTAAGGATTACAGAGGAATTGTACTGGAGAATCAGTTATCATACAAGCAAGGATTACAGAGGAATTGTACTGGAGAATCAGTAATTATACAAGCAAGGATTACAGAGGAATTGTGTTGGAGAATGAGTAATCGTACAAGCCGGTGCTGACAATGTTTGTTTTAGTGCGCGTGGCTTGCAATCGCATGATTGTGGCTGTGTTGTGGGCAGTGAAATTAGCGGAGTGTTAGTGTGATACTAGGCGCTGTAGAGTTTGGTTGCGTTGCGCGTGTTAAACCTTATTGTTTCTTTTTACTTTAATTTTTTAGAAGTGTCTGTGGAAATTTTGTAAAGGAAGATGGCATCATCAGATTGTAAGAAGCGAAAGTATGAAGATAAAAACAGAAGTTTTAAACCAGAGTGGGAGGACGATTTTGTGTTCACTGTTAAAGGAGGTAAATCTTGGTGTCTTATCTGCAATGTGTTACACAGTCATTACAAAGCTAGTAACTTGAAACGCCACTATGAAACAAATCACAAAAACTTTTGACCTCTTTATTATCTAAATCTTAATTACAGAACATCAAGTAAACTGAGTTAAAATCATCACTAAATAGCCAGCAGAGACTGTTGGCAACGTTCAGTAAGGAAGTTGATATAATGACTGAAGCTAGTTTTGTTATGTCATGGAATATTGCTCGTGCTAAACGTCCATATCCTGATGGTGAATTTGTTAAAAGAATATAGCTGAAGTTCCAGTGTTAGATCCAAATAACACAAACAGTAGCTTCACACAACACTACAGAGATACGCATCTCCCATATCAGTGCTGATGTTGCAGGCAAAATGATTTAAAGAATTCCCTTGCATTCAGCTTAGCCCTTGACGAATCTACAGACATACAAGACAACCCACAACTGGCGGTATTTATTCGTCATGTTTCCTCTGATGTAACTGTGAAAGAAGATATGTTGGGCTTAGTGGCACGAAAAAAAACAACTCGTGGTGTTGACATTAAAAATGCGTTTGACAGAGCCTTAACAAATGCTGATATACCACAGGAAAAAGTCGTCAGTGTTGTAACAGATGGAGCATCTGCAATGGTGGGAAAAAATGCAGGATTAACTGCATTAACAAAAAGTTATCCCAGCTTTCCAGAGTTTCTCCCTGTTCATTGCATTATTCATCATGAACACCTGGCAGCCAGATACTTCAAGTATGAAGATGTTATGGAACTTGTTCTTGAAATTATCAATTTCATACGCTTAAATGGGAAGACCCACCGACAGTTCAAACATTTTATCGAAGAACTGAAACTTGAAGATAAACCCAGTGATGTCTCTTTCTACTGCATTGTGAGGTGGCTGTCAACCAGAAATGTATTAAATAGACTCCATGTTGGAGTCTATTATTACTTTTTTTAAAGAAAATAAAAGATTTTATCCTCAACTGGAAAATGATAATGGATGCAAGATCTAATGTTCTTTACTGATGCGGCTCGGCATGGCCAAGCGCGTTAAGGTATGCGACTCGTAATCTGAGGGTCGCGGGTTTGTATCCGCGTCGCAGACATGCTCGCTCTCGCAGCTGTGGGGACGTTATAATGTGACGGTCAATCCCACTATTCGTTGGTAAAAGAGTAGCCCAAGAGTTGGCGGTGGGTGGTGATGACTAGGTGCCTTCCCTCTAGTCTTACACTGCTAAATTAGAGACGGCTAGCACAGATAGCCCTCGAGTAGCTTTGTGCGAAATTCCAAAAACAAACAAACATTCCTTACTGATATAATAAATAATCTACAAACTCTCAACTTGGTACTCCAGAGGAAGGATAAGATTGTTACTGATCTTACTCAGACAATTTTCAGTTTTCAAAATAAAATAAGACATACTGTTAAGAAACTTCAGTTAGTTTCACAATTTCAAAAGGAGAGTAAATACATCCCTGATATTGAAATAAAAGAACACAAACTTGAAGAATACAAAGATAAGTTACAAGAACTGTTTGATAATTTCCTAGACAGGTTTGATGACTTGCAGAAGCTGAAGCCCTGCTTCACCTTTCTTGTAAATCCATTCATGGTTGATGTGATCATTGATGGTTGTCCAATTCTTGATCCTCTGGTTACAGAATCATCTGCTGTGGAAATGGAACTAATAGAACTATAGGAGGACCTGGGTCTAAAGATGATCCATAAATCCCATTCTACAACTGAGTTCTGGAAGCAAGTTCCAGAAATAAAATATCCTGAACTGAAGAAAACCAGTCTGTGACTAATCTCAGTTTTCAGCACAACATCCTGCTGCGAATCACTGTACTCTGTAATGAAATTTGTGAAGATGAAGCATCGTGCAATCCTTACAAATCAACACCTGACGAAGCTGATTCGTACAGCCTTGACAACATATCAGCCGGAATTTCAACCACTCACAACCAAGATGGAAACTCACAAGACCTCTACTAGCAGTAAATAGCCTGATAATTGTAGCAATGTCTGTTTGTGTTAGAAAAATATTATGATAAGACTAAAATTTTGTAAGATGATTAAAATATCTCTAATTTTATTGTTCTACATATTTGACCAGATATTTACTATTTATGTAATAATAAAAACGTGTGTGTAATATGTGTTCATGTCTCGAGGCTCCCAAACACATAAGTTTATCGTATGTGGATCTTACGTTAAGCATGTTTGGCCACCCTGCTCTAGGCACTAAAGTTAGTAACTCATAACTGTTCATATCGTTCGTTGTGTGTCGTTTTACGTTGTCTTTTCAGAAAGTGTTTCCAGAATCTTCTCCTATTTAACACTTTATGTTACCCTTATACCAAAAAAACATCTTGTAAACATCAATGAACAAGCAGTTGTCTCATGTCTAACAAAACCTTTACTTATAAACTAATGACTAATGAAATGAACATTTATTTCAGAACTTTGGATGTCAATGGATAAGGAACTTCATATTTTAGATTAAATATTTGTGAATAAAAACAAATACTCTAAGTAAAACGGCTTTAGATATTTTAACTATTGCAAGCTGTGATTCCATTCTACAATATTTTCGGCAAAAGTTCCAAATGTGTTTGTTTTTTTAATTTCGCACAAAGCTACTCGAGGGCTATCTGTTCTAGCCGTCCCTAATTTAGCAGTGTAAGACTAGAGGGAAGGCAGCTAGTCATCAACACCCACTCCAACTCTTGGGCTACTCTTTTACCAAGGAATAATGGGATTGATCGTAACATTATAACGCCCCCCACAGCTGAAAAGGCGAGCATGTTTGGTGCGACGGGGATACGAACCCGTGACCCTCAGATTACGAGTTGCACGCCTTAACCCATCTGGCAATGCCTGGCTCTGTGTGTCCATTGATGTGGTTGTAACAAGAGGAAACAATTACTGGAACTTGCCATATTGTGCTTAGGTTCTAATTTGCCAAGTAATACTAAATTTAAATTTCAGGTCAATGAAGACTCTGAAATAAGGCTAAGGGTGACATGCAATATCCTCATACTTTATATCTCTATGACAATGACGAATATGTGTTTTAAGTTACGTATGTTCGGGTACTTTAAGTTTTCATGTAGAGGTTCTGCATCCATTTAGTATTAATTTTTAAAATTGCATGTGAGGTTACAAACATTCTTCGACTGTCTCTCCACCTAAGATAAAGTTTACATTCTACAATAATTATTTTGTAATTTATTCTTGCTTTTCTTTATTTTACTGTCATGTCTCTTGGAGCTGGATCATTATCATCCCAAGAGGTTGTTCAAAGACTTTTAGAAGTTATGACTCGAGTTTTATCTCTCTTGAACATTAGCAAAGACAAGCTAAGGATTACGAAAAGTACACCAGAAGCCCGTGAGACTTAAAATGATAGTTTCCATACGATTTTGGATAATTTTCAGATAACTATGGAAATCTCTGTCCCAGCAGCCATTTAAGTTTTAAATTAATCCTATTACCAGACCACTCTGTTTTAAAATAATGCTAGTTTTATTTGTCCACTTGTGTTTCCAAAATTATCTTTGTTCTCTGGATAGCATATCTCATACGATATCAGAACATCACCACACTTTAAGAAATTTAGCCTCTACTTAGATTGATGTATTGCAATGGTCACTAAAGGCAGTATTCAGAACCTTTAATTAATATTTAGGTATTCTATGAGAGAGTTCTTTATTTGATTTTCAGCACTATGGATGGTTGATTTTAGTTATTACTTATACTTCATATTAATAAATGTTCCACCACCATTCAGTACCTGATATGTAACAACCAGTGTATCTTTATTATTATTCAGTTTTATGTGACCTTATGAATACTAATGATGTTGGAATCCAACAACATCTCAAGTCCATTTTTCTAAGCTGTTTACGAGTCAAGATTCCTGTAGGCTTATTACAGGATCCACAGTAAAATCTATACAAAAATGTCACCAATATTGCAATTAATCCTACTAAATACTGATGAGATCTGTGTAGTTCACTTTGAAAATGAGGAACTTTACCACACGTTGAGGTCAGTTATTTGTATTTAGTACAGTGAAACACAAAAGCATAAAATAGGTCCCCCACTGTAACAGTTGTAAATGTTCAGATTTACAATGCTAAAATCAGGGGTTTGAATTTCTTCAATGGACACTTCAGATAGTCTGATGTGGCATTGCTATAAGAAAAAATACACAGACACTTGGCCTCCTAGTGGCACAGCAGTATGTTTCCAGACTTACACTGTTTGTAACCAAGTTTCAATACTCATGGTGGGAACGGCACACATAGCCCATTCAGTAGCTTTGTGCTTAACTCCAAAAAAACAAAGCATAAAACAGCATTATACAACACAGTGCACCTATTGAAGTGCTCAGTATAAAAACAAGACAGCAATTTAAAGGTTAATAGTTATGGTGACATACTGTGACAAGAAAACAAATCTTCATTTCTCTCAAATTTAATGTAAAAGTGGCGTGTTTAAGTTGAGCACTTTTCATATTAAAACACTTTGAAGTTGAAGTTGGTTATATATAAAAGTTGATCTGTGATATAAAAATGATAAAATGTTACTTTGAAAATATAATTGCTATATTATATTGGCTTATGGTGAATAAATTTTGTCACTATCATAAGTACAACTGAAATCTCACAGAGTTTCTTTATTATATCACACTAATGTCTACAAATAACACATTACTAGATATTACTGATAATAGAACATACATGCTTTTGAAACAAGTAAAGTTTATTTATCCATTAATAAAAAAAACAAAAACAAATCCAAATGTCCTTACTCTGCTGTCAAATATTAAGAAAAGACAACAATTAAAAGCACTTAACATTTTAATAAAACTCTTTTGAACAAAGTTTAAAAACTTGTTGCTAAACAGTCATAATAAGGTACGTTACATTAATCAATTGTTTAAAGTTACATGTTTAAACATTATTTATGTAACAATGTAACCATAGTTTTGGAGATTAAGAATCTACCAGCAAATGTTGTCAGTAGTGTTATAAGAGAAAATATACAAGTTAATAGCAGGCTACTGGTCACAGTTTTTTAAAAAGCTATATTAATACTGAACTAATCCAAAAGTTATTTTGTAGCAATACCAACAACATGAGGCCGAAAAATAAAAAGAACTTCAGAATGATAGGAAACACAATGAGATAAGTGAGAGAATCCAATCTTTTCTACATCTTGAGATATGTTTTTGGTCAGCTGACATCCACACAAGTAAACTTCCCAAATGGGTTGAACCAACTGTTGTACTCTGAACTTCCATGAATCTAATGGATATCCAACATGCTCCAAGAAGTAGAACTTTCCTCCCTGAGTTGAATAAATAAAAGATTACATTTACTAATTTCTAGCTGTTCGGGGAATTATAATACAACTATTGCCTGATATAAATACAACTATTGCCTGATATAAATACAACTATTGTCTGATATAAATACAACTATTGTCTGATATAAATACAACTATTGCCTGATATAAAATCATTACTGCTCATTTTTCATGTAGGGCTTCATGTTTAGGAGAAAACCATTTTATTATTCTACCTTGTTTAATGATTGTTTATTTAAACACAAGACCTGCATTAAGCTCTAAAATTGAACCTTTAAGTGCAGAGCTACATACAATGGGCTAGTTGTGCTGTGCCTACAACATGTATCAAACCCCAGTTTCCAGTGTTATAAGCCCTCAAGTTTACCACAGAGGCAATATAGCATACAAGTGCTCGATAACTGAAAAACTAGAGGTTTGAGTGTGTGGAAGGTCAAGTGTAGTGGGGTTTGTTGTAGGTGAAATAAAAGACAAGACATGGTGATAAAGTGTGGGTAAAAAGATTATTTAATATAAGAAGAAATGGGAGAGTAACTGACTGGGATAATGGTCAATCCTGGGTCCAGCTTAGGGCATAACTCACCCTCACAAAAAATAAAGTTGTCTCTGTAGCTACAGGCATATGACAGCTATCCGTAATCTTTTTCTTAAAATGAGTCCGTTATTACTCTCTGGCCAAACTACATTACACCTCCCACCCACTCCTTTATGAAAACCGGTTTGTTTTTTTTATTTTATGCAAAGCTACATAAGGATTATCTTAGCTATCCACTCTTAATTTAGCAGTAAGAAACAAGAAGAAAGGTATTTTGTCAATACTATCTACCACCATCTCTTAAGGTACTTTTTATCAACAAATAATGTGCTATCATGGTAAAGCAGAGTACAATGTAAGTATAAGAAATGAAATGTGTTCATTGGCTGGACAGTTTATAGAAAATTCAAATCAAATCTAGCATGATAAAAATGATAATTTCTTAACCCTAGAAGTACTGAAGAGATAACACCTGTCTCTTATAGACATTTTATAAATAGTTTATATAATAAAAGAAATAATGGTTTCAAGATATACCTGTTTGACTTTTGATGCCTGATGTTATACACAATTGACCCCCTTGACATCACATCTAATTGATATGGCCAAGATGTTTAATTACTAATTCCACTAGTCTTGAAGTGGTAGCCATCTTGAATGTGATCTACTGAGTCCCAGAATTTGTTAATTTAATAGCCTTGATGGATGTTTTCAACTATGAGGATTGGTAAATCAAAATTTACCAGCTCTACATAAACAGTTATTTTAACTGATCCAACTAGTTCACACTGGCTTTACCAAATCAATATTTACCTTGGGTCAAATACTTTCAATGTTTTTCTCTTGTTTGTATCCTAAGGCATATCAGGTTGTTTATGATATTTGTGGACACAGGTATGTATCTCTGACTAAGTAAAATAATCAAAAGAAGCCAGTCAATATTTATATTTTCCTGATAGTTTTGGATTCAATATCACCTTCACTAGGACACAGGTATGTATCCCTGACTAAGTAAAATAATCAAAAGAAGCCAGCCAATATTTATATTTTCCTGATAGTTTTGGATTCAATATCACCTTCACTATTTGAATCAAATACTTGCTTATGCTCACCCTCATGTATGCATTCCAACTAAAAAAAAATCCAGAAATCAAGTACAACAATTACAGAAAGCAATTACAGCAAATGTATCAATGACAGAAAACAATTACAGCAAATGTATCAATGACATTCTCGATTTTCAGATCTGTAAAAACTACCCACAGCCTATTTATCAACTTTAACAGACAGCGAGGGCTTCTCTCCCACATCTCTAGGAGTTTCTTATATGTTTAGTATTTTAGGCCAATTTCACATAAAACAGTACATGCCAGTAGCTCTACAAACTGACTGCTATTGCCTTTAGAATTCCAGGAAGTGGTTTGAATCAAGTTTCTCCAATCTCAGAAAATCAGTCTCACACTTATACAAGGTTATGAACCCATACCAAATAAATCCATTGTTGGTAATGCCTGGCTCCATAAAACAGGACATCACATATTCCCCTTCTGATAAAGTGAAGATTAACCCTTGCTACAGTGATAGATTACATACATACCATAATTACATAAGAACTTAAAGGATGTTACTTCCATGGTTGCATGAAGAGTTTTAAGGGCAAACGTTTGATAAACAAGTTCAGTTATTGATTACACCATGGAATACACAGATCAAAGAAAATATTACCTGTAAGAGTGAGGTTGCAGAGTCATAAACACTTGAGTGAATGAAACTAAATAAGGATATAAAGGACGACAAAAATAGTTATTCCTACTTTTGTAAAAAAAAAACTAATCCAACATAACTTACAAGATATTGTTGTTTGTAATTATGCACAAAACTACACCACAGGTATTGAAACCTGGTTTTCAGTGTTGTAAGTCCACAGATATACCACTGAGAGGCTGACAAGATATACTGTAAATTTATATCTCCATATTTCAACAGTAATTAACTTATTATCCTAATGTCTTTATGATACTTGATTCCAAGGCATATGTACTTATGATAATGATACACATCCAGAGATCAGTATGTGGACATCAAGACGGCTGGTATGGGTATTCAAACTTTAATTTTAAAAAATGTACAGAACAACGTTTCAGCCTTATTAAGTCATCTTCAAGTTAACCTGAATGTAACTGTTCTTTATAGTCCACAGAATGTACTTCATAAGTTATTTTCACTGTGCAATATTACACAATAAGATATCTGCATTCTGTCCATTGTTGAGAATTGAACCATGGATTTGTGCACCACAAATCCATATATTTACCACTGATTCACTTAAAAAAAGACAGAAAAATTCCAAGTTATGCACTTAGCAAGGAAAATATACCACTTACCCCAGTTTCTTCAGAAGGTATATGATAATGGTACTAAGCAAGCTCATGGATATTTGTTTTTATACCCAAAATATTTAAGATTTCAAACATATTTTTTCCATTAGGACAATTTTCATAAGCGTACATGTTCCAAAACTGCAAAGAAATATAAATTTAAAAAGTATGGGTTAGTGTTATTCTTGTAGTACCTCTAGTGAAAGTCTCTTAACTTCAGTGGCACTGTTTACTAAGTTACTTTATCAAACTATCCTACAACATCTATTTGAAGAACCTTGAGGCAGTGGTTCCATTCAATTAAAAAAACATGTTTAACATACAAATGAAAAAGAGTTAAAGGAAACTAACTCATAAAACTATGTAAATAACATGAGACCTAAAAAGAGAGAAAAACAAAATGAAATTTTTCATCAGGATGTATGTGACCAATAGCTATACAAGGTTTTGGTTTTGTTTTTTTAACTTAGGATGACATCTTGTCTACAGCACATGGATATTAAGAGGATCTTAAATGATACAAAACTTCCTTACAATCATGTCCTTAACATATCTCAAGTGAACACATCAAGAAGTGGTTTTTGTACTAAAAAGTTTTTAATTTATCACAAGGGAATGTTCTCCTTTTGGTTAAAAACAGACAACAACTATCTTGGAATACAAGCAAGATTTGAAAATAAGCTGAGAATAAAGTGAATTTTTTCTATTTTCTCTGAAAGGAAGCCAAATGCTGCCTGGATGGATCACTGACTTTGAACACTCACATCACTATACAGTAAGGTGTTGTCTGTTAATCAGGTAGTAGTAGACACTAACATTGCAAACTGTATTGACGTGATGTTGGTAAACATGTACATACCATGAATCATGAGAAGAGTTATGCACCCTAGAGCGTAAACACAGAAAAACACATGAAACTCAGAAACAACAAATAAAATGTTTATTACTCTTAACTTTATTTACTTTTGAAATAGAACACTTTCAGGAAGGATGCATGAGTACACCTATTATTACTGGTCAAGTACAACCCTGCACAAGTACACCTAGTGTTACTGGTTAACACAACCCTGCACAAGTACATCTAGTGTTACTGGTTAAACACAACCCTGCACAAGTACATCTAGTGTTACTGGTTAAACACAACCCTGCACAAGTACATCTAGTGTTACTGGTTAAGCACAACCCTGCACAAGTACACCTAGTGTTACTGGTTAAGCACAACCCTGCACAAGTACACCTAGTGTTACTGGTTAAGCACAACCCTGCACAAGTACACCTAGTGTTACTGGTTAAGCACAACCCTGCACAAGTACACCTAGTGTTACTGGTTAAGCACAACCCTGCACAAGTACACCTAGTGTTACTGGTTAAGCACAACCCTGCACAAGTACACCTAGTATTACTGGTTAAGCACAACCCTGCACAAGTACATCTAGTGTTACTGGTTAAGCACAACCCTGCACAAGTACATCTAGTGTTACTGGTTAAGCACAACCCTGCACAAGTACACCTAGTGTTACTGGTTAAGCACAACCCTGCACAAGTACACCTAGTGTTACTGGTTAAGCACAACCCTGCACAAGTACACCTAGTGTTACTGGTTAAGCACAACCCTGCACAAGTACACCTAGTGTTACTGGTTAAGCACAACCCTGCACAAGTACACCTGGTGTTACTGGTTAAGCACAACCCTGCACAAGTACACCGAGTATTACTGGTTAAGCACAACCCTGCACAAGTACATCTAGTGTTACTGGTTAAGCACAACCCTGCACAAGTACATCTAGTGTTACTGGTTAAACACAACCCTGCACAAGTACATCTAGTGTTACTGGTTAAACACAACCCTGCACAAGTACATCTAGTGTTACTGGTTAAACACAACCCTGCACAAGTACATCTAGTGTTACTGTTTAAACACAACCCTGCACAAGTACATCTAGTGTTACTGTTTAAACACAACCCTGCACAAGTACATCTAGTGTTACTGGTTAAACACAACCCTGCACAAGTACATCTAGTGTTACTGGTTAAACACAACCCTGCACAAGTACATCTAGTGTTACTGGTTAAGCACAACCCTGCACAAGTACATCTAGTGTTACTGGTTAAGCACAACCCTGCACAAGTACACCTAGGTATACCATTTAAACAAAGTCCTACACAAGTACATGTAGTATTACTGGTTAAGCACAACCCTGCACAAGTACATCTAGTGTTACTGGTTAAGCACAACCCTGCACAAATACACCTAGATATACCATTTAAACAAAGTCCTACACAAGTACATGTAGTATTACTGGTTAAACACAACCCTGCACAAGTACATCTAGTGTTACTGGTTAAGCACAACCCTGCACAAATACACCTAGATATACCATTTAAACAAAGTCCTACACAAGTACATTACTGGTTAAACACAACCCTGCACACGTACACCTAGGTATACCATTTAAACAAAGTCCTACACAAGTACATGTAGTATTACTGGTTAAATGCATTCAGTTGATCGTCACTGGTTTAAAGAACAGCTCTGATTACCGATTAAAAAAACCATAGTGATGTTGGTGGTCTGCAACGCTACATGAATATACCAGATAAATATAATCAATTCTGGAACGAAATGACTTCGATGTTTACGATAAAACAAGTCTTTATTACCAAACGACAGATATATGTCTACGTGAATAAAATCAACTCAGAAGACAAACTCCATCTTTCTCCAGCTTAACAGCTTCCAAACCAACCATTCTCTAGCCAATTAGAACCTTAGAAAAAAACTTGCATAAAGTTGTATCCAAATCACCCTAGATAATATATTTAGAAATGTGAACTACTTTAACATTGTTATTGTTCTTAAAATAATTTCAACTAATTTGTTTGGCTATAGACACAAAGAAATGAGCAAAAATAATCAAATTATAGATAAAAGAAAGTTCTAATCATTAATTAGGTTCCTCTTGAACGGACTACTTCATACGTGGACTTAAGAACGTTTTGTAAACAGACTACTTCACACCTGGACTTAAGAATGTTTTGTAAACAGACTACTTCATACGTGGACTTAAGAACGTTTTGTAAACAGACTACTTCATACGTGGACTTAAGAACGTTTTGTAAACGGACTACTTCATACCTGGACTTAAGAACGTTTTGTAAACGGACTACTTCATACCTGGACTTAAGAACGTTTTGTAAACGGACTACTTCATACCTGGACTTAAGAACATTTTGTAAACGGACTACTTCATACCTGGACTTAAGAACGTTTTCTAAACGGACTACTTCATACCCGGACTTAAGAACGTTTTGTAAACAGACTACTTCATACCTGGACTTAAGAACGTTTTGTAAACAGACTACTTCTTACCTGGACTTAAGAACGTTTTGTAATGTCTTCTGCATCCAGAAAACTCGTGAGGATACTAAATCACACTATGAGGGTTTAACGAAGCTTGCTTTAATAAGATCACAAGAAAACAGCCTTTGATCCATCTTTAATAGGCCTGGCATAGCCAGGTGGTTAAAACACACGACTCGTAACTGAGGGTCACGAGTTTGAATCCCCATCATACCAAACACGTCTGCTCTTTGACCCGCAGGTACATTATAATGTTATGATCAATCCCACTATTCGTTGGTATAAGAGTAGTCCAAGCATTGGTGGTGGGTGGTGATAACTAGCCCCCTTCTTATACTGCTAAATTAGGGATGGCTAGTGCAAGTAGGCTTGGGTATCTTTGCATGAAATTAAAAAACAAACAGTCTAATAAAACACCTGATCGCAGCTTATCAATGACTTCATATTGTTTACAAACTGATAAGACGGTGAATGTAATAATAAACGCTTTCAAGTTATTATACACGTACAAACTACAGCTTCTTTCCATTACAGAATATAATGAAGACATGACAGCCAATAGATAGAAATATTTATTGAAAACACTAACATCTAAAAGGTAGCACTGTTTTATGGATAGAATCATGCATATTTACACAGATGTATTACTCATACTCGTAATGACTGCCTGATTGATTTGAATTTCTAGCAAAGCTACACAAGGGCTATCTGTCCCTAATTTAGCAGTGCGAGACTAGAGGGAAGGCAGCTAGTCATCACCATCCATTGCCAACTCATAGTCTACTCTTTTATTAATGAATAGTGGGACTGACCATTACTTTATAACACCCCCACGGCTGAAAAAGCGAGCATGTTTGGTGCAACGGGATTCAAACCCACGACCCTCAAATTATGAGTCGAATGCCTTAACCCACCTGGCCATACTGGGCCTACTTGTAATGAACACTACAACCAGGTTGTGCAACACTGAATAATCAAACCACATTCAAAGTATTGATAGTAGTAACCATTCTTTTAGTTAAAAGGGATGTTTCAAAAGGGGATCACCGAATTTTCCACAGGAAGTGTAAAAGAGTGTATCGACTCAATCACAAAATTATTCCTGTATATAGCACTGTCCCAGATTTTAGCATTTAAGTTCGTAAACTTACCACTGTCCCACCAAAGGACATATGTAGAAAAATGGCTAGAAAAATATAAAATGATACTGTAGATTAATTATTAGGGTACTTACTTTAACAATTTGTTTATGGTAAGTCAAGGACATACCTGCAAAATGTCACCTGATCCTCACAAAAACAAGTTGTTCGTAGATGGAAAAGTGATTTGTTGCGAGTGGATTGAAAGAGACAAAACAAAATATTTAAGTTTAAAACAAAATAAATGCTATTTTCTGAACAAAACCCAAGACTGCTTGATTGCTCAGGTGAAAAAGTCGGAGAGGAAAATATAATAAGGTGTTATTACAATTTATGTAACATTAAATCATGTGATCAGGAGAAGGGATAGAAATGTGATTAAAACACAAAAAGATCATCAAATCTTGTTTCCTTCGGTATATACTCCATCTGCTCTTCTCAAATATCACAATGAATTCATCAATCACAAATCTCACTCTCTGGAGTTGACCAATCAGAAAGCAGGCACAAAGTTTTCCCTCACACAGGAAGCTGGCCTGGCATGGCCAGGTGGGTTAAGGCGTTCGTTCAACTCGTAACCTGAGAACGTTGGGTTCAAATACCCATCACACTAAACATGCTCTCCCTTTCAGCAGTGGGGACATTATAATGTTACGGCCAATCCCAGTATTCGTTAGTAAAAAAGTAATCCAAGAGTTGGCGGTAGGTGATGACAACTAGCTGCCTTCCCTCTAGCCCTAAACTGTTAAATTAGGGACAGCTAGGTCAGATAGCCCTCGTGTAGCTTTGAGCAAAATTCAAAAACAAACAAACACAGAAAGCTAAACAGAACACAATATAACAACAGATAAGTTTCTTGACTGGTCAAGTCATAAAAAGTAATAAGTGAAGATAAATTTGGCATACAACCTCAATATCAACCAGACTTAGTAAGTTCAAAATGGGAACTTTGGTTAAAATACTAGGAATTTCATAGATAGTTATATACTGTGGGAAAGTATGTCATGTGAGACTCCAATACTGAAAGCTCAGCATCATAAATTTTGAGTTTGGTTTTCTTCAAAATACTAGAGATACAAGAATCACAGTAAAAGCACAAAAATAAGCAAACTAAATCTTATATCTTATTCTTACGATGCAGTATTCATTCGTGTAGTTAGTCTGGTTACTATTTATGTGGAACCGGTACAAGTTTTACTTGTAGAACTTGTGGCCATAGAAATAAAACAGTTCACTATCTATCATTCAACGGAATGAACTTTCCTTCTTTTTACTAACTAATCGAAAACACACAATATAAAATATTTGCTTTAGTATCCCATGCTTCTAAATAAGAATTACGTTTTGTTATCAAGTGTGTGCTTTATTGCACAGAAATATTTGCATTAAGACACCTGACTCATCAGTTAGCCTTAACATTCCTGTCATCTAGCACGACAAAATTATCCCGGATATTTGAGCTTTATGAAATAAATGTCTGAGAATTTGGAAAGATTATAATATAAAAAAAATCTATCCTGACAGAGGTTCCCACGCACACGTCCGAACTTCTAGCAAGAAGACCGTTCCTTGTTCGATTATTTGATGTTCCATCTTCTCCCACAGTCAGTTTTCCTGAACCTTGGTATCAAACAGATTCATAAATTCCATGCCAATTTAGGAAAAGAAATCCCTGTAAGGTTTGAAAGTTAGGTCCTTACAATTGTCCCACATCTCATCATACATAGTGATTACGAGGACAATGTGATTATTTTAAGTTCTTGTATCCAATATTCAGGATTGTTTACTACAACTCAACAGTTCATGGCAGCTGTCATCGTATTATTTCTTTAACTTAATGTTACATTGTCGGAGTGATTGTTTAGCTTTTATTACTCTACTTCTTACAATCAGTGTCAAATAAAATAAATGAATTAACAAGAACAACAGGAAATTAATAATAATAATAAAACTTTATAAATCCTACTACAGCCAGTTGGCTTTTCCTCAGAATTTTGATAACAAAAGTATTTCAAAGTATCTTCTGATTTTGACCTGAGTAAAAAAAAACTAGACAACAGTTCGGGAGGCCAATGCCTTAACATGGTGATACAACTTTTAAGCTAATCTTGTCTGAATGTTCCAGTGGGGTCTTCTTATTGAACAGGCAGTTGCACCTACTGAAACACATTCAAAATGGTTATCCACCACCGGATTTATGTGTAGTTCATGTTAATAAATACATACCTAAATTGCCATAAACCAAATGTGATGTCAGGAGCTCTGCAGAATGTTATGTCATAAGGTCACACACTCTGCTGTAATTATTATCACTACTAAATTGGTTGTTGGTCTGAAATTTTAATAAAAGTTTCTTGGTTTGTTGTTCTTAAATGCAAAGTTACACAATGAGATATCTGTGCTCTGCCTACTGCGGGTATCTAAACTAGAGTTCCAGCATTATACCGTTTTTCTCGACAGTCTTATTTACCACTAAACCACTCGTGAAAACCTTAGACAATAAACAGGTGCCAATCATTCATATTCAAATATTTGTTGGTTATCTGTACTTTGTTCACCACAGGGAATCGAGCCCCAAATTTTATTTTTTGTAAGTGGAACATTATTAGAAATGATAAAACAACTGAAAAAAGAATAACAAGATGGAAAATAAAAAGATGAAAGAATGAAGAGAGAGAATCAGAAGACTGGGCCAGAAAAGGTCAAGAACAAACACATTTACAGAAACTTTGTAACAACGACCATTCATTGAGCACATTCTTTTAAATTACCTGGTGTAAATGATGTCAGTCCACGTTAAGGAAAAACTAAACTAATCCTTTACTATCGTTCCATGACGTCCCGACCTTAACATAAATCGAAGACATGTTCCAGACGTTATGTATTACTGTTTCAAATAATTGGAAATCTGAATTTAGAAGTTAACTAAATGTTAATATGTATCAAATTGATTATATTTGCCAATAAGATTAATACACACAAATTTCTTTCTCAACAAAAATATATTTTAATTAGAAACAACAATACAATTTATAATAATGCTTATTACAAATAATGATTTATTTACAAACTTACAAACAATACAGAGTCCTATATCCGATCTAGAACTGAATATTTTATCCACGATCCAGATTCACGACGAGTAAATTAATTCTGAGTTGGTATTGTCATACCTTGCATAAGCTAACGCTGTCTTTTCTTGGCCAGCCTCACAGCGGTTGCAATCTCACTTTTTACCAAGGATATTTAATGTCCTCATAGAAATAAATAATAAAGTTGAACAGCTTGTAATGTTCGAAATCTATAAACATTTCTGGTCAAATTCTGTACTTTTCCGATTGATACACTCTAATCACAAGCTTCCGAGGCCTTCAGCACACTGACTGCAGTTGACTAATAATAACCGTCGTTCGGCGCATCGGATATAATTATATAGCAATCACGCGAGGTTCTCGAACTTCCAACACTGTTCTAAGACACGCTAGCGTTTTCGTAAAACATATATTGTTGATTCTTACTATCAAGAATATTCTACAAATGTTGACAACAGGCGAGACTTGCGCAATACACATCCAACAATACATGCCATACGCATCAAACCGAAACGTAGGTATAAAATGTGTAACAGTAAATCCATCACAGCTTATACATAACTGTATCTTGAAGACCAAAGTTTATACATGATGTTCAAATGCAAATACAATACTATCTTGAACTGTGATTAATACACAAGTAAGCTTCCACAGCTAATCAAATGAATAACTGAGTTTATGCGATAACTAACAACCAAAATATTTCGAAAAACTAAATATTTGAAAGACTGACTAACTACTGGGCAATTCAATTCTGAACACTTCAATGTTCATTACTATTTCACTGTATTAACTGATCATTTTCAGTGTGATGCATATACAACACGTGACAAGAGGCAAATGGACGAATAGTTCACAAAATGAATTTATTAGCATCAATACTGCATATTTTCGGGTTCTCTATATAAATGTAGGATTACTGAATACTAGATTAACGTATGGGTCGCCTAGTCATGAACCTAGTGTCCCGTCGACCACCCAAGTTAAAAAAAAAAAAAAGAGTTTTATGCCTCATAAAACTAGCAGAAAATAGACAAGAAATAATCATTACTATTCCAAAATATTACCTAGGCCTAAAACTCTATTAAACATCAATCTAGTCCTGGGATTACTGTTGGAGTAAACGACATTTGAAAATGCCATATATATAACATACATTTTACCATATAAAGTCTAGACTTATTCTGTCTATGCTTACTAAGGAGGAGTGGAATTCCCTGAAACCGGTATAATTCAGCGACAACTGCTAAATCAAACAATATATAACATTTACTTTTCAGTAAAACATTTGTTGGTAAATGCGAAAATCAAACCAGCCTATCCTCGTTCTGCATTTGCATACGATTTCCAACCAAATACACCATGCACATACTATAAAACTCGGAACTGAAGAACCTATCTGGTCCACATCTATTATAAATACTACTACGCCATCTGTCACTATCAAATCCAGGGTACGTATTTAACTGACTGATCCAAAAAAACGAATGAACTAGAACTGAATGATGCCATTAATGAAATATCAGCCCAGATCGAAACAACTTCTGAAGTGAACAGGAGTGACAGTAAAGAGGGCATTCATATCACTCCAGCTATAACATTAAATAACTTTCCAGGTGAGGCACATAACAAACATTAGTACCCGCTTAGTCTAACAGTGACATATAAGTTGTGAAAAGAACAAGTTTCAGCTGAACTTATATTACGATTTGGAAAAATTTGCC